>NC_069505.1:346191464-346216464 GCF_027579735.1 Bombina bombina | reverse complement strand
TGTAGCCGGCTTCATACTTCTCACCGCCATGAATACACCCTATTCTTCCACATTGAACACAGCCATCTGCTGGCTGGATGATGTCAATGCAGTTTGGAGGTAATTCGGGGCAAGGAATAAAGAGGCAGCTGATCCTTCCTCCTCCTTGAGGACAAGAACATTCAGTACTTCCAAAGTCAACAAAGTAAGATTCTCCTTCTGGAACCTTTCCATCTTTAAATCCAACATTTACACAATCATAATACTGGTAGCCTTCACAAGAACATCCAGATTGTGTACATGTAGGACAACAAGAATCTTCCAAAATGGCCTCTTCAATACAGTTGACTAGTGGTTTACACTCCACATCACTGCAATCTTTCACACTCAAGGATATTTTAGGACATATCAGTATTACCACCACATAATACAAGAAAACCAAATGATCACTTTTCCATAGTTCAGTGAACATTTTGAATTAATGGAGAAAATATTATTGTATGGAATCCTCAAATTAAATGATCCACCTTAAATAAAATTAAAGAAAAAAAAAAAAACGAATTAGAAACATTATTACAATATAACACATTTAAATAAAACCTTTACATTTTCACTCTCATTTCCTTCTAAAAATTTTTTTTATATTTTCAAAAAAGAAAATAGTTTTATGTAAATCTTTTCTATGCCAAATCCTACATCATGCTTTAAAAGCAATTTCATGAGTATATTAACGAATGAATGTACTAGGTCCAGTTAAATAGCAGATGACTAATACATTAAAAAAGGCATTAGGTATCACCAAATTGGTCAGACCAATGAGCAACCACCAAATGTTACTTCTGCATGACAAGTGCTATAAAACATTAGGATATTACACGACAAATAGATAACAAAACTAATTAAGGACAGACTTAAAGGGATCCATTTAAAGTCTCTTCCCACTTTGGTCCATAACCTAAAACAACACATGCTAGCCTCCAACCAAAGAACTGAGATAAAAACAAGGGTGACACAGAAAACAAGGAAATGTACCGGAGATATCTCTATCAATCAATCAATCTATCTATCTATCTATCTATCTATCTATCTATCTATCTATCTATCTATCTATCTATCTGTTTATCTATTAGGCATGAGCAAAACTTACTTTGTATCCAGCATTTATTATAGAAACTTTAAGGGATAGTCTAGTCAAAAATAAACTTTTATGATTCGTATAAGGCACGTAATTTTAAACAACTTTCAAATTTACTTATATAATCAATTTTGCTTTGTTCTCTTGGTATTCTTCGTTGAAAGCAAAACTAGGTAGTCTCATATGCTAATGTCTTAGCCCTTAAAGGCCACCTTTTATCTGAATGCATTTTGACAGTTTTTCGCAACTAGAGGGCGTTAGTTATCTTCTGGAGTTACCTAGGAGTCATCACTAATTGGCTAAAATGCAAGTCTGTCAAAAGAATTTAAATAAGGGGGCAGTCTGCAGAGGCTTAGATACAAGGTAATCACAAAGATAAAAAGTGTATTAATATAACTGTGTTGGTTATGCAAAACTGGGGAATTGGTAATAACGGTATTATCTATCTTTTTAAACAATATAAATTCTGGTGTAGACTGTCTCTTTAAGACACTAATACACTAGTAAATCTGGCACCAAATATAGCCGAATACTGCTACCTGTGGTTACATTCTGCCTTTGTTTGTATAAAAAATGCCACATACAAATGTTTGCTCATGCCTAATATATATAAATATACACACACACATATAATGTAAATCAGCTCCTGCAATCAATTACTATGTTGCATATAGTTAGGTAAATCAAATAACTGCAAACATTTCTTGCAATATACTCTCCTTACTCTTTATGCGTAAAGAATGGGAAAGCATGATTTTCAGAGTATAAGTTACAGGAAAATGAGGCAATACAAATAATAAATACACTCTGCATTTTTTAACTGTTATTACATTAATAGTAAGCATCAATGAAACATGTTAAAATATTTTCCACATGAAAAAGGTTATGCAACAGCATTTTAAACTAATATTCATAATATGATTTATAGAGATTAATTGCACACTAGCTCATAAGCACAGCAGTTCTACTGTTAAACAGAGAAATGCCACATGCATTGGACATTTAAAAAATCAAACAAACTGTAGAATATTTATAAATACTAGATATTTGCATAATTTCGGCTTCGCCTGATTATTAGAGAAAAAGTTTAACACAGAAGTACAAAGGACATTTTCAGTATAATGAATAACAAAAGCAGAAATTATGCACATATCTAAAAAATATATGCCAAAAAAAAAAGTTAATGTCCTTTTAACAATGAAAGGCCGATTTACCAATGTCTGTCGGACATGATACGCTGTAGCGTATCATGTCCGCCAGACATCACTGAATGCCGACAGCATATGCTGTCGACATTGAACATTGTACGAGCAGTTCTGGTGAAATGCTTGTGCAATGCTGCCCTCTGCAGATTTGCGGCGAATCGGCCGCTAGCAGGGGTGTCAATCAATCCTATCGTACACGATCGGACGGATGCTGACCGCCGCCTCAGAGGAGGCGTATGAGTTAAGGAGCAGCGGTCTTAAGATCTCTTAACTCCTGTTTATGGCGTGCCTGAAGGCTTGTGCGGAAACAGATGCATTGGGGCAGATTGACTGTTTGATAAATCGGCCCCTGAGTATTTGATGATGTAATGCAACGTTTAATTTATATATAAAAGTTGTATATTCATGTGTATAAATTGTTTTTATATTATTTTTATTTGGTTTCTGCTCATTTTCATGGCATTCAGCAGGGAGGATTTGATTTAAAGGGACAGTCTACACCAGAATTTTTATTGTTTAAAAAGATAGATAATCCCTTTATTACCCATTTCCTAGTTTTGCATAACCAACACAGTTATATAAATACACTTTTTACCTCTGTGATAAACTTGTATCTAAGCCTCTGCATACTGCCCCCTTATTTCCAATCTTTTGACAAACATCCATTTTAGCCAATCAGTGCTGGCTCACCTGAACTCCACGTGCGTGAGCACAGTGTTATCTATATAACACACATGAACTAACACCCTCTAGTGGTGAAACACTGTCAAAATGCCCTGAGAGAAGAGGCGGCCTTAAAGGGCTTAGAAATTA
Organism: Bombina bombina; assembly: GCF_027579735.1. Lineage (NCBI taxonomy): Eukaryota > Metazoa > Chordata > Amphibia > Anura > Bombinatoridae > Bombina > Bombina bombina. The sequence continues at coordinate 346,213,332 of NC_069505.1, read as the reverse complement.
GCTTATGAACCTCCTAGGTTTAGCTTTCAACTTAAAATAAATTTATTTTGGACTAGACTGTCCCTTTAAATCAAATCGATTTGAGGGGCGGAGCCTGACCGAGCTCCAAGATGGAGTTGTAATTCAGGAGCTCCATTGCAGGCAAGCACATCAAAGTGGCAAAAGCATATCTACATCAGTAGAAAGGGGCAGGATCCTTGAGAGACACAAAGTGGACTGATGTGAGAGCAGGCTGACAGGAGATCTGATGATAATGAGCTAATGAGAATAAGAGAAACTCAGTAGACCCTCAGATACTCTCTAAAGGCCTACACCGCATGGCGCTGGTATGACTCAGCTGAACGGAGTAACACCTGGAATCACAGAGGTACTCTGATACTGCAACCGTAAGTTGCTCACATTTCACAGTGGGGCCATGCAATAAGAGAGAAGAAGAAGGGAGGCATTTGAGTGCGGCTTGGGAACCAGAAAGGTGCTAAAGGAGGGCAATAATTTAGCTGCGTCACACAACTGATCTCCTAGCACACAGGTAGCGTGTTTAAACTTTGATAGGAGCCTCATCATGACTGAGGGTGGAAGGAGAGCAGAGCAGCTATTGCCAGTAAAAAGTAAGCTGTGAGGGGATCCGTGTTTGCTTGCATTATTGATGCATATATAATAGCCCATGATACAGGCACAAGCCATGTTATAAATGACACTGTAGGAGCAGCAAGATAAAATGTGGGGCCACTGAGAAGCACAAACAATAGCGTGAACAGGGAATAAGGACAATATTATTATATGCAGCAGGGTGCTTATTAAGGCAATTACAGCTACAGCAACATTTTTGCAGGGTCTTATCCACTTATACTGACAGAGGCCAATTGATCAGATACTCTGGTCCATCTCACCAGTGCCCCCACATTGAGGGAGGAAAAATGTCAACTAGAAAGTTGAACAGACCAGATAAAGCTACCAGGGCTACTTCCTTTGATGCGTTTTTGAAACCACCAAAGACAGCCAAAGCACTTGAAAAGGCTGATAGAGACCAGGAAGAAGATATGGACTCTGATCAGGGTTCACAATTGGAAGATCCAGACCAAACCCCAGCCACTAAGGCCGATCTACAGGAATTGGTCTCAAAGAAAGATATTAATGCCAGTTTTGAGAAACTCTGGAGCAAGATTGACAATCTACATACCTCAGCCACTGCTAGCCTGAAAGATATTAAGAGCGATATTGCAGAGATGGGGAATCGTGTGGAATCGCTGGAGAACACTCACGACATGTTGGCGGAAGACATATCTACTATTTCAACCACTTTATCATCTCACCAACAACAACTACAAGATCTACAGGAAAAGGTTGAGGACATGGTGAATAGGGGGAGGAGATGCAATTTACAACAAAGGACTTGCCCACCGACCTACAACAACTATTCCATGCTATAACTGGAGATCCATCCGAAGAAGTTTTTCACATAGAACGTGCTCATAGAGCGATTCGACTGAGACCAAAAGATGATCTCCCACCCAGAGGCATTATTGTCAAATTCTTGAGATTCCGAGACAAAGAAAGAATACTACAAGTGGCAAGACAGATGCCAATGTTTAAATTTCAGGGCAATATAGTCCAATTCTATCAGGACTTATGTATCCGGACTCTACAACGCAGAAATCTACTACGTCCACTCACCCTGTTATTAAGGAAGCATCAAATTCCATATCGCTGGGGTTTCCCATTTGCTTTACACATCACGAAAGTCAACAGAGCCCTGACAATAAGATCAACTGAAGAGATTCAATCAGCATGCAAAACCTTAGGCCTGGAAGTGCCAGAAATACCAACGTCAGATGTGCCTTCAAATCTGCCTGATGGGCAAGATCTACAAAACCCAGCCAGCAAAACAAGATGAACTAGGGTCACCAGAAAGAAAATTAAAATATGACTTCAGTTATTCTAATGTAAAGAGACTGGAACTTCAGATGTGGGGCGAGTATCACTGGTAAAGTATGGTTTAAATTATCCCATTTATTAGAAAGAGGCCCGAACTGCTAGCCCATGTATACCTTAAACATGGGCAGGTATTAAAAACTACAGAGACATGTCATTGAACTGTGTTCCCTCAGTTTTTCCTTTTCCTGTGAGTTTTTTAGGGTTGGCTCGGGAAATAAGTTCGTAAAAAGAACCAAATGTTGCTACTATAGGTTCAGGTGAAGGGCCTTGAGTAATCAAGGCCATAAGGTTTAAAGTGCTTGCTTGCTAGAACTTAGTGCTTAATTTTGTATTTGTTTTCTACTCTAAATGCACTATTTAGTTTTTGTGTTGTATTTCTACATTTGTTAATATTGTTGTTTATTGTTATGTATTAGGTCACCTTTGCAAACAACCACAAAAATGTTATAGAAATCAGAGTATACACACATGGATACTGAGAGCAAGAGAAATTGACATTGGGGGGAGGGAGCTAAATAGGAACAGGTATAGGAAGCTAGATGACACTTTAATTGTAAAATTATTGTTTATAGCAAATGAATACATCTCAAAATATTGATGTCCTTGCCTAATATTAACCTCCTCTCACATAATGTGAGGGGCCTCAATTTGAATATCAAAAGGAGAACAGCGCTAAACCAGTACAAAAGACTTCATGCAAATGTTATCTACCTTCAAGAAACCCATTGTGTTGATTCCCTTGTACCCAAATATTGGTCCCCACACCACTTCCACTCCACCACGGATTCCAAAAAAAGGGGGGGTCTCGGTCTTAATACATTCCTTGTTACAGTTTACTCATAAAGAGACAATAACAGACAAGGAAGGAAGATACTTAATAGTCCAGGGACAAATTCAAGGTATAGACATAGTGTTGTGCAACATATATGCCCCAAATGATAATCAAGCATCATTCTTTGCAAATGTTACTCATTTGCTTACAGGTTGTGCCAAAATGTGCATAATATTAGCAGGGGACTTAAACATAGGTATGCAAGAACTCACTAGCAGACAGACCTTAGGGCAGAGCAAGAAAAAGACCAGACTAAGATGGATGGCCAAGAGGATGGGTTACATGTTAGCTCCACATACATTAATAGACTCATGGAAGTCCTTATATGGGATAACATCGGATACCACATACTATTCAGCGACACATAACACGTATTCCAAATTAGACTATATATACACAAGTCAAATTCTCCAACCAATCATTAGATCAGCGGATATTCATGTGTGTGAATGGTCGGATCATTCAATCACTCAGCTGCAATTAAATGAATTAAGGGACCCTAGTAGAATTAAATCATGGACATACGATCCTTCATGTTTAAAAAACCCTAAGACAAATGAGAGTTTGCTATGAGCTATAGGGGAATATTGGCAGATCAATATACATACTACTCCAAATCCCACTTCAGTTTGGGCCGCGCATAAAGCAGTTGTTAGGGGACTTTACCATTTACAATAAAAAAATTAATACATACATTGCGCAACTACACTCAGAAATAGAAACATTAGAAAAAGAACATAAGACTACAAAAGTGAAATCGACTCTTCTGACAATACAAGTTAAAAGACAAAAACTAGCTACGTTTTTGAATGATAACTCACTTAAAGCAGCACATAAGTTAAAAACAAACTACTTTCTATTTGCTAACAGACCTGACAGATATCTGGCTAACAAAATTAGAGACAATTATAGCTCCATGTCGATACCATACATACAATCCTCAGACAATATTTTAACATCTAACCCACAAGAGATTGTGGATAGCTTTGCACAGTATTATAGAGAGTTATATGATGGGAAGAAAGTGGAGCAAAGTAAATCAACCAAGGATTTGCTGCATACTTTTTTGGAGGCAGCTAACCTACCTAAAATTACAGAATCTGATAAAGATTACGCACTCAGAAATGATCAAGGTGATTAGGGAACTCAAACCTGGAAAGGCTCCAGGTCCTGATGGCTTTACCGGCGAGTATTACAAATTATTTACTTCTATATTAATGCCCCACCTAGTGAAATTCGCAAACCATGTGCTAGAGGGACACAATTTGCAAATTGTTGTGCTCTACCTACAGACCAATATCATTTATCAAGTCCTGACATTAAAATTGTGACAAAAGTATTGGCCAACAGACTTAAACTAATTTTCCCGAGGGTAATTCACCAAGACCAGGTGGGGTTCATTAAGGACAGGGAAGCCCCTGACAACATACGTAGGATGACATCGGTGATTGACTACTTGACTGAGAACGGGGTACCTTCTCTGCTGCTGTCACTGGATGCAGAGAAGGCTGGACCTATATGAGAACTGTGCTAAATGAGATGGGCTTTGATGGCACCTTTGTTACTGCGATCAACAATTTATATTCCAGACCAACAGCCTTTGTCAGAGCGATAGGGCACCAGTCCAAGACATTCCAAATCCTTAACAACACCAGACAGGGGTGCCTGCTTTCTCCCCTTCTGTTTGCTCTGTGCATAGAACCTCTTGCAATTACAATACAAAAATCCCCAGACATTACGGGTTTAATGACAGGTCCCTTTAATTACAAAATTACTTTATTTGCAGACAATGTTTTACTGATTTTGATGAGACCATTGATATCCCTTCCCAACCTTTACTCGACCCTAGAGGACTTTTCGACTATTTCGGGATACAACATTAATAGAGATAAATGTGAAGCACTCCCACTGGCACTACCCAAAATTACAACAAAAATTATAGAGGCCAACTTTGACTTTAAGTGGGCCAAAAACTCAATCCAATATTTGGGGATAAAATTAACCACACACTCTACACTCCTATATAAGGCAAACTACACCCCGTTATACAAAACTATCAGGGCGGATATTACTAGATGGCTGAAGGCAAACTTCTCCTGATAGCCTGATGAAACAGTGCTGGGACACTGAGAAACGCGTTGCTGTTGTTTTTAACCTTTTAATAAATTGTTTTACTCTCATTTTGCTGCTGAATCATCATTTGGAAATATTCTCCATCCATTTGGAGCCTTCTGCCTATTGTGGCCTTTGCACTCACGCCCACTGAACTTGAGATCTCTGGACTCCCCCTGGCGGGACGAGGATACCATCTGCTTCTTGTACCACCATTGAGGTCTACCGGATGACCGGTTGGTTCCGGACTGCCTGTATTGCACATTTGTGCTTCTCACCACATTCGTAGGATTCTTATCGTATTTCAATACCCTCTGTGTTACAGTCTGATCTGCACTATGTGGCGCCCGCTATCTTCTTCTCTCTAGATCATTCTCCTGGTATGGAAGACTGTCCTCTCTAAAGGTGAATGTATTACCAAGATTAATGTACTTATTTAGAGCTCTGCCAATTAAATTACACAAACCAGACATTGGTGCACTACAATCAACCCTGAATGGGTTTCTCAGAGGCAAAAAGCAAGGCAGCATACCCTTCAAGTTTTAATGAAACACAGGCAATTGAGGGAGTGGGTGCTCCAAATCTTTGGGACTATTATTATGCGGCAAGGCTTGCACAACTTTCACTACTTGATAAAAGGGGGGTCAATTTGATTTGGCCGGGTTTAGAATCCCACTTGGGGGTTTTTGAGTCTCCGGGGGAAATTATCTGGGGAGGGGAGACGAGGAAAGTTCATAAACCAGGGATCACTGAAATGTCAAGACAATTATGGGTATCCATGACTAAAAAAAATCAAATTATTGTCACTTAAATCTAAGCTAATTCCCTTAAAATGTATTATACCAGTAGAATGTAGAATCCTGGGGGACAAGTGGAAAAACAAGGGACTCTATAGGGTAGCAGATTTTATTTCTAATGGGAATCCTATTATTCATACTCAGTTACAACTTAAACTGCCTTTGTACTGGTTTTTATATCTGCAGATTACCACAGCTATAAGGAGCTACCTCTCAGATACCATAACACAACAAACTACGACACTGGAACGGATATGCAGCTCTAGTGACAGACCAAAACATGCTATATCACAACTATACATTTGTATTCAAAAGGCAAGAAGCACCACAAAATCACCAGTTGTGAGTAAGTGGGAAACATATCTGATATCCTGTAGAAAGAATACTATGATAAGAGCTAAAGAGGGCGGTACTGGAAATATCAACCTCAATCTACCAATAGCGGAGACCTACGACAGTATCTCCACACGGCTAAAATATGAGGATGTATTCTGTTTGAATGCCAAATATATTCAATGTAATGAGAATGTAATTGTTGTGGTATTATATGTATGTGACTAAACTTTCAATAAAAATTATTTCAATCTAAATCAAATTGATTTAAATCACTAGTCAGTAAGACCTCTTTTAAATCATGATTTTCTACATAAAAGTTTCATTTTAAGAATAAGTACTTTTCAGATTATTTTTCCAGTTATATCAGAAAATAACAGTTATATATTTAGTTATATAACATTAGAAAAACATACACCTAGATTACGAGTTTTGCGCTAGAGGCTATGCGGTGCTAACGAGCAGTTTTCCCTCACCGCTCACTTTCCTGCAGCGCTGATATTACGAGTTTTCAGGAACCTGTCGTTAAAAGACAAGAAGTGAGCGTTGAGCAAAATTTTGCTCATTACCGCACTCCAATATCAGCGCTGCTTAAGTAAGCTGTGAGCTGGTGTAACGTGCTCGTGCACAATTTCCCCATAGGAATCAACGGGGAGAGCCGGCTGAAAAAAAGTCTAACACCTGCCAAAAATCAGCGTAAAGCTCCTTAACGCAGCCCCATTGATTCCTATGGGGAAATAAAAGTTATGTTTACACCTAACATGAACCCCGAGTCTAAACACCCCTAATTTTACACTTATTAACCCCTAATCTGCCGCCCCCGACATCGCCGCCACCTATATTATACTTATAAACCCCAAATCTGCTGCCCCCAAAACGCAGCCACCTACATTATATTTATTAACCAATAATCTGCCGCCCCCAATGTCGCCGCCACCTACCTACACTTATTAACCCCTAATCTGCCGCCCCCAACGTCGACACCACTATAATAAACATATTAACCCCTAAAACGCCGCACTCCCGCCTCGCAAACATTAGTTAAATATTATTAACCCCTAATCTGCCGTCCCTAACATCGCCGCCACCTAACTACATTTATTAATCCCTAATCTGCCGCCCCCAGCGTCGCCGCCACTATATTAAAGTTATTAACCCCTAAACCTAACACCCACTAACTTAAATATAATTTAAATAAATCTAAATAAATATTCCTATCATTAACTAAATAATTCCTATTTAAAACTAAATACTTACCTGTAAAATAAACCCTAAGATAGCTACAATATAACTAATAGTTACATTGTGTCTATCTTAGGGTTTATTTTTATTTTACAGGCAAGTTTGTATTTTTTTTAAATAGGTAGAATAGTTAATAAATAGTTATTAACTATTTAATAACTACCTAGCTAAAATAAATACAAATTTACCTGTAAAATAAAACCTAACCTAAGTTACACTAACACCTAACACTACACTATAATTAAATAAATTAACTAAATTAAATACAATTAACTAAACTAAATTAGCTAAAGTACAAAAAAAACAAACACTAAATTACAGAAAATAATAAACAAATTACAGAAATTTAAACTAATTACACGTAATCTAATAGCCCTATTAAATAAAAAAGCCCCCCCCAAAATATAAAAAAACCCTAGCCTAAACTAAACACCCAATAGCCCTTAAAAGGGCCTTTTGCGAGGCATTGCCCCAAAGTAATCAGCTCTTTTACCTGTAAAAAAAAAATACAAACAACCCCCCCAACAGTAAAACCCACCACCATCACAACCAACCCCCCAAATAAATTACTATCTAAAAAAAAAACCTAAGCTCCCCATTGCCCTGAAAAGGGCATTTGGATGGGCATTGCCCTTAAAAGGGCAGTTAGCTCTTTTGCCGCCCAAACCCTAATCTAAACAATAAAACCACCCAATACACCCTTAAAAAACCTAACACTAACCCCCTGAAGATCAACTTACCAGGAGACGTCTTTATCCAAGCCGGGCGAAGTGGTCCTCCAGACGGGCAGAAGTCTTCATCCAAGCTGGGCAGAAGTGGTCCTCCAGACGGGCAGAAGTCTTCATCCAAGCCGGGCAGAAGTCGTCCTCCAGACGGGCAGAAGTCTTCATTCAGACGGCATCTTCTATCTTCATCCATGCGGAGTGGGTCCATCTTCAAGACATCCGACGCAGAACATCCTCTTCTGGCGACAACTAAAACAGAATGAAGGTTCCTTTAAGTGATGTCATCCAAGATGGCGTCCCTTAGATTCCGATTGGCTGATAGAATTCTATCAGCCAATCGGAATTAATGTAGAAAAAATCCTATTGGCTGATGCAATCAGCCAATAGGATTGAAGTTCAATCCTATTGGCTGATCCAATCAGCCAATAGGATTGAGCTCGCATTCTATTGACTGTTTTAATCAGCCAATAGAATGCGAGTTCAATCCTATTGGGTGATTGGATCAGCCAATAGGATTGAACTTCAATCCTATTGGCTGATTGCATCAGCCAATTGGATTTTTTTCTACCTTAATTCCGATTGGCTGATAGAATTCTTGGATGAAGACGTCTCCTGGTAAGTCGATCTTCAGGGGGTTAGTGTTAGTTTTTTTTAAGGGTGTATTGAGTGGGTTTTATTGTTTAGATTAGGGTTTGGGCGGCAAAAGAGCTAACTGCCCTTTTAAGGGCAATGCCCATCCAAATGCCCTTTTCAGGGAAATGGGGAGCTTAGGTTTTTTTAGATAGTATTTTATGTGGGGGGTTGGTTGTGTGGGTGGTGGGTATTACTGTTGGGGGGTTGTTTGTATTTTTTTTCCAGGTAAAAGAGCTGATTAGTTTGGGGCAATGCCCCGCCAAAGGCCCTTTTAAGGGCTATTGGTAGTTTAGTTTAGGCTAGGTGGATTTTTTATTTTGGGGGGCTTTTTTATTTTAATAGGGCTATTAGATTAGGTGTAATTAGTTTAAATTTCTGTAATTTGTGTATTAGTTTCTGTAATTTAGTGTGTTTTTTTTTGTACTTTAGCTAATTTAAGTCATTGTATTTAATTTAGTTAATTTATTTAATTATAGTGTAGTGTTAGGTGTTATTGTAACTTAGGTTAGGTTTTATTTTACAGGTACTTTTGTATTTATTTTAGCTAGGTAGTTATTAAATAGTTAATAACGATTTAATAACTATTCTACCTAGTTAAAATAAATACAAACTCTTCTGTAAAATAAAAAATAAATCCTAAGCTAGCTACAATGTAACTATTAGTTATATTGTAGCTAGCTTAGTTTTTATTTTACAGGTAAGTATTTAGTTTTAAATAGGAATAATTTAGTTAATGATAGGAATATTTATTTAGATTTATTTAAATTATATTTAAGTTAGTGGGTGTTAGGTTTAGGGTTAGACTTAGGTTTAGGGGTTAATAACTTTAATATAGTGGCGGCAACGTTGGGGGCGGCAGATTAGGGGTTAAGAAGTGTAGGTAGGTTGCGGCGACATTGGGGGCGGCAGATTAGGGGTTAATAAATAGTATGTAGGTGTCGACGATGTTGGGGTCAGCAGATTAGGGGTTCATAAATATATTCCGTTCCTAATGTAATTTGGTGTCACATTAAGAGTGCAATATGGTGCTTGGTGTACATAACTATAGGATCAGATCCAAAACATATTGTCTGTAAAGTTGGAGTTATCAACTGCAGCCGCAAATAATAAATGGTTCCCCCGGTAAAATAGAGTCCTATATCACTCAATACGGCTGTGTTTACAATTCCCCCAAAGCGGTATCTGTGAGTTGCTTACTAATAAGTAGCTTAGTGCTAGTGACTCTCTGTCGATTTCGATACTATGTGGTCATAATTACAACAACGTTATACGATTCGAGTAGTAACAGTTAGTTATGTATATAGAAAACTCGATGCGTTTTAATCTATTATTCCCGCCTAAGCAGGCCAACTACTACAGGTAATTTTTTTTAAAAAATATATAGAGCTCCCATCTGCTCTATAACCCCCTGACCGGTTTCGCCCGTATCGGGCTTTTTCAAAGGCCCTTTGAAAAAGCCTGATACGGGCGAAACCGGGGGAACCATTTATTATTTGCGGCTGCAGTTGATAACTCCAACTTTACAGACAATATGTTTTGGATCTGATCCTATAGTTATGTACACCAAGCACCATATTGCACTCTTAATGTGACACCAAATTACATTAGGAACGGAATTAATTAAAGGGAGGATACACCAAGTATTACAGCAAAGGTGGCAAACATAACTTTTTACCGCAATAGCTATATACATAGCTGCATAATACTGCGACTACGCACTCACAAGTAAAGTGAATTCCCCCAGCTTCTTAAATACAAAAATTTAAATGTAACAGTTGATACATCCTTTTGTTTCAATATCTACTAAGATTCAATACACTGATATTAATTGAGTCATTAGGTGTAAGAACTGTATTACACACTGTTACTGAAAAAGATACACTATCATTATTAGGATTGAACTTAATAAAAGTCTCATAGATACTTTCTATTACACAATAATACAATACTATAAGAATTCCATATGAGAAAGTGGTACCATGACAATGGAAAAATAATTTGTACGCCAAACACAGAATTACTAATACTTAGACGTATGACCAGCTAGTAAACTAAAATAGATCTTGTGAATACCCTGACACAAATAAGTCAACTGAACCACACAGAGGTTGTAAACAATCTAATATATAGATCCTATGAATAGCTTGACACAAAAGAGTCAACTGAACCACACAGAGGTTGTAAATAATTTAATGTAATAAATAAACCTATAAACTGTGAAAAAGTTGAACAAATAAAATACTCAATATACAACTGAATGGTTATTAATATAACCAAATAATTCAGGATCACAAACACTCACATGAGACCTGATTATTCTGAATAGCTTAACTCTCTATACTCCAACTAAAGAGAAAACAAGAGTAACAGATAGTAATAAAGTGAAATTTCTCACATTACTTTTGATATATACGGTGTAGTTCATTGAACGTTACTAGATACTCAAATATAAGTGCATTTGACACATAAATATCAACACCAGAGTATTTAAATACTATTGTACAAGTGGCCATAGTTATAACCCCCTGCCTAAGCAATTTCCTACTAAGCACCTATAACATATCAAAGGCTGACAGTAGATCAAGGAATAGGCCTTCTACTTACAGGTTGTTTTTAATTGAGTGTTTTATTTTAATATATCTAATAAAAGTTATATTTTAAATTCCCAATTTCTCCATCATTAGTCCAGGCACAGAGTGCTAGAGGTGCAGTCTTGCTGAGAGGTCTTTCCCTCTCATTTGGTATAAAATCTCATATCTATAGTGTCTATCTTTTCTAGTTTTAAAAAAATAATAGAATTAATTTACCAAAAAATAAAACATTACAGCCATGAACATAAAACCTGATGCTACATTATTAAAAAAAAAAAAAAAATCTATTTCAGGATGAATAACCTTTCAATTATAAAGTATCTTAAATAGAAAACTATATTTGAAAGATCTTTTATTGAAAAGCATTTAATTTTACAAAAATCCTATTTAAATGGGAAAAAATCGGATTTAAATAAAAAAAAATCTTATTTAAATAAAAAATAATCGTATTTAAATAAAACAAATCTTATTTAAATAAAACAAATCTTATTTAAATATTTTTTTTATTTAAATAGAAAAAAATCTTATTTAAATAGAAAAAAAATCTTACTTAAATAAAAAAATCTGATTTAAATAAAAAAAATCTGATTTAAATAAAAAAATCTTATTTAAATTAAAAAAATCTTATTTAAATAAAAAAATCCTATTTAAATAGAACAAATATCTGATTTCAATAAAAACAATCTGATTTTTTTTTTAAATCATTGAATTTTATCCACCCTGACATTCAATATATGATAAATATAAAAATATAGAGAATATATAAAAATATAGAAAATTAATAAATGCTCAATGTAGTAGTCTAATTCAAATGAAGTAAAAAAAAACTCCAAAAAGTGCAGTTGTGTAGCTTCAGGAGAAATGTGAGTATATCTTTCCTGAATTCTCACCAGATTTAACTGACCTTAATTTATGTGCAACATTGAATTTTTATTTTTATTTTATTTATTTTTTACATATTTTTGTAAATAGAAATAATCACCAGAGAATTAGAGTGCCCCTGAGAATTTTAAAAATTTAGGCTATTTAAAGGGACACTGAACCCAAAAATTTTGTTTTGTAATTCAGAAAGAGCATGCAATTTTTAGCAACTTTCTAATTTACTCCTATTATCAATTTTCTTTGTTCTCTTGCTATCTTTATTAGAAAAAGAAGGCATCTATGCTTTTTTTGGGTTCAGTACTCTGGACAGCAATTTTTTATTGGTGGATGAATTGATCCACCAATCAGCAAGGACAACCCAGGTTGTTCACCAAAAATGGGCCGGCATCTAAACTTACATTCTTGCATTTTAAATTAAGATACCAACGGCTAGATTTAGAGTTTTGTCGGTAAGGACCCGCGTAGCTAACGCCGGCTTTTTTCTGGCCGCACCATAAAAATAACTCTGGTATTGAGAGTCCACATAAAGGCTGCGTTAGGCTCCAAAAAAGGAGCGTAGAGCATATTTAACGCAGCTTCAACTCTCGATACCAGAGTTGCTTACGCAAGCGGCCAGACTCAAAAACGTGCTCGTGCACGATTCCCCAATAGGAAACAATGGAGCTGTTTGAGCTGAAAAAAAACCTAACACCTGCAAAAAAGCTGCGTTCAGCTCCTAACGCAGCCCCATTGTTTGCTATGCGGAAACACTTCCTACGTCTGCACCTAACACCCTAACATGTACCCCGAGTCTAAACACCCCTAACCTTACACTTATTAACCCCTAATCTGCCGCCCCCATTATCGCTGACCCCTGCATATTATTATTAACCCCTAATCTGCCGCTCCGTAAACCGCTGCTACTTACATTATCCCTATGTACCCCTAATCTGCTGCCCTAACATCGCCGACCCCTATATTATATTTATTAACCCCTAATCTGCCCCCCACAACGTCGCCTCCACCTGCCTACACTTATTAACGCCTAATCTGCCGACCGGACCTGAGCGCTACTATAATAAAGTTATTAACCCCTAATCCGCCTCACTAACCCTATAATAAATAGTATTAACCCCTAATCTGTCCTCCCTAACATCGCCGACACCTAACTTCAAACATTAACCCCTAATCTGCCGACTGGAGCTCACCGCTATTCTAATAAATGTATTAACCCCTAAAGCTAAGTCTAACCCTAACACTAACACCCCCTAACTTAAATATAATTTAAATCTAATGAAATTAATTAACTCTTATAAAATAAATTATTCCTATTTAAAGCTAAATACTTACCTGTAAAATAAACCCTAATATAGCTACAATATAAATTATAATTATATTATAGCTATTTTAGGATTAATATTTATTTGACAGGTAACTTTGTATTTATTTTAACCAGGTACAATAGCTATTAAATAGTTAAGAACTATTTAATAGCTAAAATAGTTAAAATAATTACAAAATTACCTGTAAAATAATTCCTAACCTAAGTTACAATTAAATCTAACACTACACTATCAATAAATTAATTAAATAAACTACCTACAATTACCTACAATTAACCTAACACTACACTATCAATAAATTAATTAAATACAATTCCTACAAATAAATACAATTAAATAAACTAGCTAAAGTACAAAAAATAAAAAAGAACTAAATTACAAAAAATAAGAAAAATATTACAACAATTTTAAACTAATTACACCTACTCTAAGCCCCCTAATAAAATAACAAAGCCCCCCAAAATTAAAAAATGCCCTACCCTATTCTAAATTACTAAAGTTCAAAGCTCTTTTACCTTACCAGCCCTGAACAGGGCCCTTTGCGGGGCATGCCCCAAGAAGTTCAGCTCTTTTGCCTGTAAAAAAAAACATACAATACCCAAGCCCCCCAACATTACAACCCACCACCCACATAACCCTAATCTAACCCAAACCCCCCTTAAATAAACCTAACACTAAGCCCCTGAAGATCTTCCTACCTTGTCTTCACCTCACCAGGTTCACCGATCTGTCCAGAAGAGCTCCTCCGATGTCCTGATCCAAGCCCAAGCGGGGGGCTGAAGAGGTCCATGATCCGGCTGAAGTCTTCATCCAAGCGGTAGCTGAAGAGGTCCATGATCCGGCTGAAGTCTTCATCCAAGCGGGGCAAGAAGAGGTCCTCCATCCGATTGAAGTCTTCATCCAAGTGGCATCCATCCGGAGCGGAGCGGCAGCATCCTGAAGACCTCCGACGCGGAACATCCATCCTGGCCGACGACTGAACGATGAATGGCGGTTCCTTTAAATGACGTCATCCAAGATGGCGTCCCTCAAATTCCGATTGGCTGATAGGATTCTATCAGCCAATCGGAATTAAGGTAGGAATATTCTGATTGGCTGATGGAATCAGCCAATCAGAATCAAGTTCAATCCGATTGGCTGATCCAATCAGCCAATCAGATTGAGCTCGCATTCTATTGGCTGTTCCGATCAGCCAATAGAATGCAAGCTCAATCTGATTCCTACCTTAATTCCGATTGGCTGATAGAATCCTATTAGCCAATCGGAATTCGAGGGACGTCATCTTGGATGACGTCATTTAAAGGAACCGTCATTCGTCGTTCAGTCATCGGCCAGGATGGATATTCCGCGTCGGAGGTCTTCAGGATGCTGCCGCTCCGCTCCGGATGGATGCCGCTTGGATGAAGACTTCAATTGGATGGAGGACCTCTTCTTGCCCCACTTGGATGAAGACTTCAGCCGGATCATGGACCTCTTCAGCTCCCGCTTGGATGAAGACTTCAGCCAGATCATGGACCTCTTCAGCCCCCCGCTTGGGCTTGGATCAGGACATCGGAGGAGCTCTTCTGGACAGATCGGTGAACCCGGTGAGGTGAAGACAAGGTAGGAAGATCTTCAGGGGCTTAGTGTTAGGTTTATTTAAGGGGGGTTTGGGTTAGATTAGGGGTATGTGGGTGGTGGGTTGTAATGTTGGGGGGCTTGGGTATTGTATGTTTTTTTTTACAGACAAAAGAGCTGAACTTCTTGGGGCATGCCCCGCAAAGGGCCCTGTTCAGGGCTGGTAAGGTAAAAGAGCTTTGAACTTTAGTAATTTAGAATAGGGTAGGGCATTTTTTAATTTTGGGGGGCTTTTTTATTTTATTAGGGGGCTTAGAGTAGGTGTAATTAGTTTAAAATTGTTGTAATATTTTTCTCATGTTTGTACATATTTTTTTATTTTTTGTAACTTAGTTCTTTTTTATTTTTTGTACTTTAGCTAGTTTATTTAATTGTATTTATTTGTAGGAATTGTATTTAATTAATTTATTGATAGTGTAGTGTTAGGTTAATTGTAGGTAATTGTAGGTATTTTTTTTAATTAATTTATTGATAGTGTAGTGTTAGGTTTAATTGTAACTTAGGTTAGGTTTTATTTTACAGGTAATTTTGTAATTATTTTAACTATTTTAGCTATTAAATAGTTCTTAACTATTTAATAGCTATTGTAACTGGTTAAAATAAATACAAAGTTACCTGTAAAATAAATATAAATCCTAAAATAGCTATAATATAATTATAATTTATATTGTAGCTATATTAGGATTTATTTTACAGGTAAGTATTTAGCTTTAAATAGGAATAATTTATTTAATAAGAGTTAATTTATTTCGTTAGATTTAAATTATATTTAACTTAGGGGGTGTTAGTGTTAGGGTTAGACTTAGCTTTAGGGGTTAATACATTTATTAGAATAGCGGTGAGCTCCAGTCGGCAGATTAGGGGTTAATGTTTGAAGTTAGGTGTCGGCGATGTTAGGGAGGGCAGTTTAGGGGTTAATACTATTTATTATAGGGTTAGTGAGGCGTTATTAGGGGTTAATAACTTTATAATAATAACGGTGCGGTCCGGTCGGCAGATTAGGGGTTAATAGGTGTAGGTACTGGGGGCGACGTTATGGGGGGCAGGTTAGGGGTTAATAAATATAATACAGGGGTCGGCGGTGTTAGGGGCAGCAGATTAGGGGTACATAAGTATAACGTAGGTGGCGGCGCTTTGCGGTCGGCAGATTAGGGGTTAATAGGTGTAGGTAGCTAGCGGCGACGTTGTGGGGGGCAGGTTAGGGGTTAATAAATATAATACAGGGGTCGGCGGTGTTAGGGGCAGCAGATTAGGGGTACATAAGGATAACGTAGGTGGCGGTCGGCAGATTAGGGGTTAAAAAAATTTAATCGAGTGGCGGCGATGTGGGGGGACCTCGGTTTAGGGGTACATAGGTAGTTTATGGGTGTTAGTGTACTTTAGAGTACAGTAGTTAAGAGCTTTATAAACCGGCGTTAGCCCAGAAAGCTCTTAACTACTGACTTTTTTCCTGCGGCTGGAGTTTTGTCGTTAAATGTCTAACGCTCACTTCAGACACGACTCTAAATACCGGAGTTAGAAAGATCCCATTGAAAAGATAGGATACGCAATTGACGTAAGGGGATCTGCGGTATGGAAAAGTCGCGGCTGAAAAGTGAGCGTTAGACCCTATTTTGAGTGACTCCAAATCCCGTAGGTAGCCTGAAACCAGCGTTAGGAGCCTCTAACGCTGGTTTTCACGGCTAACGCCAAACTCTAAATCTAGGCCCAAGAGAATGAAGAAAATTTGATAATAGGAGTAAATTAGAAAGTTGCTTAAAATTTCATGCTCAATCTGAATCATGAAAGAAAAATTTTGGGTACAGTGTCCCTTTAACTTTAACATGGTGTACTGTATATTATCTCTTGAAATATTTTTGTTTTGTTAAGGGAAAGTCCTGATGTTATGGATAATGTACCTAGATTTAGAGTTTTATATATTCCAAATTATTTATTAAAAAAAATATGTACTGCTATAAAGTAGTTTTGTCCCTGTTGCTTTGTGATTAATCCATTATCTTGAGGTTTTACAATTAAAGGGACAGTCTACACTAAACTTGTTATTGTTTAAAAAGATAGATAATACCTTTACTCCCCATTCCCCAGCTTTGTATAACCAACATTGATATATTAATATACTTAATAACATTTAAACCTCTAAATTTCTGCCTGTTTCTAATCCTCTTAATCACATGCTTTTTTATTTGCTTTTTAGAACAGGATACTGCTAGTTCATGTGGGCAATATAGATAACATTGTGATCACGCCCAAGGAGTTATTTAAGATTTAGCACAACACAGTACTTAATGCAAGTCAATAGATAATAAATAAAAAGTCATGTGATCAGGGTGCTGTCAGAAGAAGCTTAGATACAAGGTAATCACAGAGGTAAAAAGTATATTAACCCTTTAAGGACACAGCTTTCAGTTTGCTTAATTGTTTTATGACGGAAAAATTCTGTCATATGTCCTTAAGAGGTTAATATAACAGTGTTGGTTATGCAAATCTGGGGAATGGGTAATAAAGGGATTTTCTATCTTTTAAAACAATAACAATTCTATTGTAGACTGTCCCTTTAAATGAAGGGAAAAACCCCCTAATTCCTATGTTTTCAAGACTCACAGTGGTTACCTTGCATTTTGGTAATTCAACTGTCTAAAATATGACTTAAAGAGATTTTTATCACTGGGAAATCTTAAGGGCATTCAGGCAATTGAAACCAATAGATTTATAAACTAGAAAAAAGACTACATAAAAATATAACTAGAAATATATATGAGATTATGCTTCCTGGTGCTGCTGTATTTGAAGTAAAATTTAGGATTATCACTGCAAACAGCATATCACATACCTTCTAACATTTTATATAAACTAAAGAGAATGAGAAAACAAGTGGCTTAGTCTGGGAGCTCCAGGGTGGAGTTATGTCAAATAGGGTGGAGTCTGGTTAGGTCAGGTGGTGAGTTGGCAGAGAGTGGGGACACCTGGGTGTGGCTTGGTATTGCTCAGCAAACCAAGACCTGTTTGAGGTCCCAGGGAACTGTCAGAAGGGCAGTGGGCAGTGTGAAAATCCCACATATTGCTGGATGGTTATAATTTGTCATATCTCCATACAGTGGGCCAAAAGTGGAGATTTCATATTAAAAAAACATTCTGGCCTAAATCCAAATGCACATAGAAACATTATTTGCAATATACATGTATTTGCAAAAATGCTTCTAGCTAAATTTATCACTGCTTTAGTGCTAACATTTTCTCTTCATGTGCGTGTGAAGAATAGCTATATACAGTATTCTCAGTGCACCAGCAGTTTAAATACTGCAGCTGCTCAGAGAGCCAGTGGGGATATTTTCATGTCAGCAATTAACTTATTGAGTCATTACCAGAGCAAGCACCTTAGGCTCTCAGAGCAAGTGCTGTGTTTAAAATGCTGGTGCACGGTGCATACTTAAATACACTTTTGAAACAGCTATAGCTTTTATTAGAAGCATTTTTGCTAATACATGTATATTACAAAAATGCTTCTGTTCAAAACTGAAATACATCAATGTGAATTCCAATTTTGTTTGGAATTTCAGTTTAAGGAAATGTTCTAAAATCCACTTCTCAGAAGGGGCAGTTCTAGGTGGTGCTGGGGGAACTAATCACCTCCAATCATTATTGTAGGACCCTAACTAGAAGAAAATGATAGCCATCCCTCATCTGTACAATTATCCACCATTGATACAGAGTATCTGAAACATTTAAATAGCACACCAGTTATAACGGTCTGAAATATGTTCCTCAAGGGCTTATGACGTTACTGCTTGATCCTTGCTTAAAGGGACATTAAATACTATGAAAGTTTTTTTGCGCTTTGCACTCCACTTAGTAATACCAGCTCATGCAAATGTGCGCTGGTATTACAAGTTAGGTGCAATGCGAACGTGACCTCGTGTTCACATTGCATGGAAGCTTTGTGCTCACGACAGCGCGCTTTCATAGGCTCCAATGGGAGCTTTGTTCTCATGCTGTCACACACGACATGAGAACCTAGTGCCGAGAGTAAAGAGTGGGCAGCAGTTAGTAAATATATATGTATATGAATATATCCTTTTAAAAGGTTTGTTGTGTCAAAACAGTATTTTTGAAGCAAAAAAACTGAAAATTTGCATATCTAATTTGCATATCTTACCCACAATTCTCTTGTGCATTGGTAAACATTGTATATTAAGAATTTCTGGGGAAAAGCGAGCGGGGATACTCGCCTAGATGTGCTAATTTCCTATGCAAATATTTACATTGATTTAATTTTGAGATATGGAGGATTTTAATTTCAGTTTTTTATCTCCCCCCATGATTTTAATGAATTTTGGTTTAACCATGAAAATAGCTTTATTAATGCAGCAACCAGAAATCTATCTCCTACTGATGAGTTCCAAAAAGAACGAAACAGGCTTGTCTAGTGAGTGATTTCTGGTTTGCTGTAATAATCCTGTTAAAAGGTTTGCTGTGTCCAAACAGTATTTTTGAAGCAAAAAAACTGAAAATTTGCATATCTTATTTGCATATCTTACCCACAATTCTCTTGTGCATTGGTAAACATTGTATTTTAAGAATTTCTGGGGAAAAGCGAGCGGGGATATTCGCCTAGATGTGCTAATTTCCTATGCAAATATTTACATTGATTTAATTTTGAGACATGGAGGATTTTAATTTCAGTTTTTTTATCTCCCCCCATAATTTTAATGAATTTTGGTTTATAATTATATATATATATATATATATATATATATATATATATATATATATATATATATATATATATATATAGGGGTTTTCTCTAATCAAGGACTGCATTCTCTGGATTTAGGCAAAATATTACTTATTTATTATGTGGTGACGTTTCGGGGTTCGCAGATCACTTCCACAGACCAAACACAGTGCAGGTGAAAATGGTGACTTTTAAACATAATAAGCCCCACCCATCAGGCAGTGCCAAAAATTCCACCAAAACCAGTTGTCCAGATAACCATATGGTAAAATAAAATATAAATAAATACATACATAGGATGTATCCCCATCACACAAAATACATTAACTAATAAAATCCATTGACTAGTGACTAGAGTGCAAATATCATTCATAAATAAAGTATATAATACTAATTAGTCTGCCATGTAGCTATGTTGCTATAACAAGATCTGTAACAATACAAACAGCTGCCTGATCATAACCCTGGTCAGGGAAAACATCAACAAGAGCCTGATGACAATGCATGTATATTGTTATCATAAGTCACAATTTAAATCATAGCTTATATACTCGATAGTCCATCGCCTAATGAGAATGCATGTAACTGGATAATACCGTAGTCAGATACGTTAAGCGTTAAACATCATACACATAACCTCATGATGGATAACTAACAAGCAGTACGTAACTGTGCTAATGTTATGTATAACAGATTTCTGGAGTAACCAAGACTTATATGAGTACCTACTTTGAGTGTAAAAGGCAAAACATAAGGTCACTGATTTGCGGTTCATCTTGATTGATCATGTCCCCCCTTGAAAAGAGGTGGGGACCGGGATATAACACTCCTTCAATTGGAATCCCGATGGATTTATCACCTTGGTACCATACATCCACATGGCCTTAACATGTCAAATGAATGGCATTGTTTTCTATGAAGGTACAATAGGCTCTTAGTCATGACGTAGGTTCGTTGGACCCAACTAATGAAAATAAAGGTCTTTTAAACAAAGATTTCTTCTGGTGGCTGGAGTGCTTTGGATGTATGACTATTTGGATTGACAAGATTTGGCAAATCTTACTCCATGCCCCACAAACAGGTGTGCTGTTCTCCTTCCCTTGTGATTTTCAATTTTTTTCTATGAACCCATGGGTGAGTTATATACATTTACCTATGAGTTAGGAATTCGGGCCAGTGTACACCCTATGTCACAATGGGATGTAGGCTAGGTCTGACCTAATAATTCTCGTAGTAATCTATAAGCTATAACTCTGGTGGCCTGATTAGGATGTAATATATGTGATACACATTAATCAACATTGATAACCCCATTGGGAGATACCCTTTATGATATGACTCTAACATACCGCTGACCTGTCTTGCCCTTACTCACATTTTGTACCGCCGCTATCTCTGAGACCTTGGATAACTTTTAACTATGTGTTTAAGGTCATATGCTCATGATGACCATTTATAAAGAGACACAACTATATAGATATGTGTGTATATATGGAGATATATAAGTTTATATATCTTTGTCACTGTAACTATGATTTTGATTGCCACTTGTTAACAGCAGACCAATGATATGCTAATAGCAATGAGGTCCTATTGTGGGAGGTAGCCGCATACCCTGGCACAAGATCTGCGGTAAATATACCTAAGTGCCTATACATACCGTGATTGTCACTTGTAAATAGACTGACCAATGATTATATATGAGGTCTGAATATTATATACCCTTGTATCTGGGATGGAACATAACATTGATCTTTTTTAGAACCTAGTACAACCTGCACACTACACAGTGATTGATGACTACTCTTCGGATATATATTGTTATGTCCAGCTACAGATCCGTTACTGTACCTATCAGCAATACTGATTGATGCTATTACGTCTATTTGATTTATTAGATTGGACAACTCAATACGTTCAAACACACATATATCTTTAATAACACTCAGTGTCATCATATGGCCCTAATTTGGGGTCTGGGTTTGGGGTCTACTGCAGCCTCAATGTTTATTCTTTGCTCTGTTTTCTGTTACCCACGATAATATAATTTTTGACACTGTGTGTGTGTATATATATTTTCAACATAGGATACCTTTACACATATTGCCTTAAGTG
>NC_069505.1:345996464-346186464 GCF_027579735.1 Bombina bombina | reverse complement strand
CATATGATTGTTTTGTGTGTGTGATGTATAATTTGTTTAGGAGCTATCACTTTTAGAGCTGCTGTTTCCCAAACAGTTAAAGGGACAGTAAACACCTTGAGAATCTTATATAAAATATTTAGTTATGCATAATGAAACTACTTAGCAATATATTTTCATTATTTATTTTGTCTTCTTTTCATGTCATTTTGTTATGATAATGTAGCAATTTCTAATACTAACTGTTATGGAGTTATTATGCAAATACTGTGACTCTGTTTGTTTATGGTAATATTGCATTGCCTTATACTTCCTGTTTCCTGTTCCTACCTCTTGGACCTCAGTTTGCATGTGAGTAATTCAGTCGGTTCTCTACAGATTGGGGGTTTGAGCATCTTACCCGAAGATGCTCAAAGCGGAATCAGCTGTAAAGGTAGTGAAGAATCTTTGCAAGAAGGCCAAGTATGAAGGTAATGACCAGTGGAAAGCCATTCTACATTGGAGGAACACCTCAACTGAAGGCATGGACAGTAGTCCTGCACAGCGCTTGATGTCAAGGAGGCTAAAGACTTCATTGCCAGTGGCTAATAAATTACTTGAACCTTGTGTGGTAACAGGGGTACTGGAGAAACTGCGACGGAGGAAACAGATCTCCAAACTGACATACGATGTGTCTGCCAAAGACTTACCTGAACTAAGCATTGGAGAGCCAATCCGTATGAAGCCGCTCCCTGGTGACAGGACTGGTAGCTGGAGACTGGGTACCTGTGTTCAGAGGGTTGCTCCTCGCTCATATCTTGTGGATGTGGAAGGCAGTCTCTAACTCCGCAATTGAGTGGAACTGCGAGTGGCAGAACATCTCACCACACAAGCCTATAAGCATCCTGCACTTGAGCTTCTAGAGGCTCTCAATGTACCTAGTTCTACTGGACCACATAAGCAAGGCAGGGACAATACTGCTGTCATATCAGAAGGATACAATGAGGATGACATAATGCAACCTCTTATACCAGCAAGTTCTTCTGTGCCAAACACACCAGTCAGGAAAGAGAGCAGCTCCTTATCAACAACTTCTGGAGATAAACAGCTTCCCCCATGCAAAATCCCTGTGGCCTTGCATAGCAGTCGCGTTTCAAGACCACCAGATAGACTCAATCTGTAGTGTATCTACTAGTAATGCAGTATGTTATGTTAAAGACTTTCAAGATCTGTTTTAGGTAAATTGTTAGCAAATTTTAGATTGAATGTAAAAAGGGGAGATATTATGGAGTTTTTATGCAAATACTGTGACTCTGTTTGTTTATGGTAATATTGCATTGCCTTATACTTCCTGTTTCCTGTTCCTACCTCTGACCTGGATGTCGTTCTATAGTTCAACATGATTCCTCACACTAACAGCTTGTAGTGTCTTCATTTCTATACATGAAACACTAACTTTATGACCGTGGCTAGCCTCCAAATAAGGCAAATCGTTAGTAGAGTTTGACTATTGAAATTTTTGTTGTTAGTTTGTTTTAAAAACATTAGGACTTGACTAATATGTTATTATATAGCAAAACTATATTACCAACCCTTTAAAAATCTACCAATAGAACTTTGTGCATTGTATAATAGAATTATCGTGGAAAGGTTTTTTATTATAGTTGTATGCTCCTGAGCTTTTATGCTGTTCAAAAAAGGATACCAAGAGAATGATGTAAATTGATAACAGACTTAAACTGGATTTTTTTTAATGTATACTCTACCTGATTTCTTAAAGAGTCCCTTTAATAGTCTCATCCTGAGCAATGATGGGATTTCCATTCCCTCTGTGATATTTACCCAGATTTCTTAAAATTGAAAGTTTATTTTTATCTGCTAGCCAAAAACATTATTTAATAGAATCAGTAAAAGTTGTTTGTGAAACTGTGTTTTACTTCAACATTAGTGTTTTAAAAAAAAAAAAAAAAAATCCAGATCAGAAGGTGGCGCACAAATTTTTTTTTCTTTTGTTCGTTCCTGGTACAGCACTTCTCTTTCTTGTGTATAAAACAGTCCTTGTTAACATATAGAAAATGAAGAAAGAAAAAAAAAAAAGAAAATAGTTAAATAGAAATAAAGGAAAACGAAAAATGAGACTTTTGTCAACTTTCAATCTGTAAAACACAAATGCAAGGCTTATGTGAAAGATGTATATTACATTATAATACAAACATTGTTTTTCTACTATGAATAATTTAACATTTTGGGACGATTATGAGTGGCGTGCTAACAGTTTCTGCGCAAGCGATATCGGGTTTATAGAAGCTGTTTGCGTGCGTCAGAAGGAGTTCTCGTATAGAAAGTAAATACTAAGGCATGAGCTCCATCGCTATTAGGAGCTGGTATAATGGATAATGGGAGAAAACTGGAAAGTTTTGTAAAATGCATCATGAATCACGAACGTTTACTTTTTGACTTCAGTGTCCCTTTAATAATATTATACATTGTGAAAACACTCCTGCCATTTGGGGTTCAAAAGCAATCTTTAAAATCTGCTGCCATATAATTCTCCAGGTACTTCTTGCACACTATCTACCTAGGTATTCTCTTCAACAAAGAATAAAATATGAACAAAGTCACTTTTAAAGGGACATGAAACCCTAAATTTTTCTTTCATGGTTCAGATAGAGCACACAATTTGAAAACAACTTTTCCAATGTATTTCTAGTATGAATTGTGCTTTATTCTCTTGGAATCCTTTGTTGAAGAAGCAGAAATGCACTATTGGGAGCTGGTTGAACACACAATGACAAGAGGCATATATGTGCAGCCACCAATCAGCAGCTAGTGACCAGCTCCTGAGCCTACCTAGGTATGCTTTTCAAATAAGGATACCAAGAGAACTAAGCAAATTAGATAGTAGGAGTAAACTGGAAATGTGTTTAAAATTGTATGCTCTATCTGAATCATGAAATAAAAATCTTTGGTTTTGTAGAGTTTCCACTCTTACATGCTGCACAGCGATTGGTTGATATGTGCAGGTACTTGTTAATAAACATCTCGTATTGGTCACAGTTAGGTAAACAACATACAAGTCTTTTCAAGGGGTGTGTCTCGGGTAAGCCATAAAATTCATTTTTTTTTTCTAACAAAATTACAAATTTTAAATTTTAAAAACTTTTTTTTTTCTTTCTATACATATTTTACAATGCACTGAATAAATTAAATACATAAATAAAAAATGACTTGAATGTTTCTTTTTAATGAAAACAACCATAAAATACATTTAACGTATTTGGCGTGGGCAAATTCATGAACGGTGAATATTTTTCTTTATTCCATCTTTGATAGCAATCAGCAGAAATAGGAATTTTTGGAAAGCTCTGTAACACTTATATAGAAATAAAGGTGTGGAAAAAGTATGATGTAAGCACACAGCTGCAGATGATATTAATTCCCATATGATGCTAGGAGCTTACATCTGCACAATACTGGAAAAAGCAAGCAATGTATAACACAAAAATAGGCAAATGTGCGCATTGCTGTTATTCTCTCTCAAAATAGTGTTTTTATATATTTGTAGAAAAGTAAAACAATCCATTAAGTATTTATTGACCTCTTAAAGGGACATGATACTCATATGCTAAATCACTAGTGATGCAGCATAACTAAAAAGCTGACAGGAAAATATCACCTGAGCATCTCTATGTTGAAAAAGGAAGATTTTACCTCACAATTTCTTCAGTTCACCAGATTAAATGCTCTGTGAACGTTATACTTCAGCTGCAAGTTGAAAAAAAGATGCTAATCAGCGTCAGCATTGCTAAGGTCATCCTTTGCTTTGCTGTGATCTCATGGGATTTCACTGAAACTCTTGACATTTCATAGTAAATCTTTTTTAAACTGAATAGGAAAATAACATGATTGTGCCTGCACATGACAGATGCACACTCCCTAGCAAGTCCTGGGACAAGCATCCTGATTTGCTGCTTAAAGTCTCTTTACAATGGGGTGTAAACGTTGAGGTAAAATATCTTTCATTTTTTATATAGAGATGTTCAGGTGATATTTTCTAGTCAGGTTTTTACAGCTATGCTGCATCAGTTTCAAGTGCTTCAACATTTGGGTATTATGTCCCTTTAAAGAAACATGAAAATCAAAATTAAACTTTCATGGTTCAGATAGAACATGCAATGTTAAAGGGACACTAAACCAAAATATTTTCTTTAATGATTCAGATAGAGAATACAATTTTAAACAACATTCCAATTTACTTCTATTATCTAATTTGCTTCATTCTTTCAATATCCTTTGTTAAATAAATAGCAATGCACATGGGTGAGCCAATCACCCGAGGCATCTATGTGCAGCCACCAATCAGCAGTTACTAAGCCTATCTAGATATGCTTTTTAGAAAAGGACATCAAGAGAATGAAGCAAATTAGATAATAGGAGTAAATTAGAAGGTTGTTTTAAAATGCCTGCTCTTTCTAAATCATGAAAGAAAAAAATTGGGTTTCATGTCTCTTTAAGGGACTTTTTAAT
This sequence comes from Bombina bombina, assembly GCF_027579735.1. Taxonomy (NCBI): domain Eukaryota; kingdom Metazoa; phylum Chordata; class Amphibia; order Anura; family Bombinatoridae; genus Bombina; species Bombina bombina. The sequence continues at coordinate 346,181,979 of NC_069505.1, read as the reverse complement.
TCTGTTTTCAAATGTACTTATTTCTTCTCGTATTCTTTGTTTAAAATCATACATTGGTATGTACAGGAACAGCAATGCACTACTTGAAGCTAGCTGGTGAATGGTGGCTACACACATATGCCTCTTTTTATTGGCTCATCAGATGTGTTCAGCTAGATTCTAGTAGTGCTTTGCTGCTCTGGAGCTGCAGGGGCTCTGTAATGGTATCCCTCAACCACAAATAGAGATGATCTTGTTTGTTATGAGGCAGGTGATCACTTTTTTTAACACTAATTAGTTGCATGTTAATTGGACAAGTGGCTCTTCATTTGAAAGAGGACATTCCTCCCCATTCAGCAGGAATGGTAGGAGCTCTGAAATAGCCTTCTCATTTAAAAAAGCCCCAGCACTTTAACTGCTGCTGTTGATTATTACCTGCATCCTACAGGGATATGACCCCTCATTTAAAAGGACAGACCTCCTACATTTAACTGAGGATTCTTAAAGGGACACTAAACCCAAACTTTTTATTTCCTGATTCAGATAGAGCATGCAATTGTAAGCAACTTTCTAGTTTACTCCTATTATCAATTTTTCTTAATTCTCTTGCTATCCTTATTTAAAAAGCAGGAATGTAATGCATAGGATCCGGCCCAATTTTGGTTGAGAACCTGGGTTATGCTTGCTTATTGGTGGGTAAATGTCAGTCACCAATAGGCAAGCTCTAACCTAAAATGGGCTGGCTGCTAAGATATACATTTCTGCTTTTAAAATAAAGATAGCAAGAGAACAAAGAAAAATTGATAATAGGAGTAAATTAGGAAGTTGCTTAAAATGTCATGCTCTATCTGAATCATGAAAGAAAAAAATTGGGTTCAGTGTCCCTTTAAGTAAGTGGGCTGTTGGATTAGGAAATACCATAGCTTCACTAATGAGGAAGCCCCTGTGCTGCAGGGTACTTTCCTGTTCCATGTGATGTCATCACTCATAAGTCTCCACTGCAGCCTGTGAGAGGGAAGGAGTCTCCTTTTCCCTGCTGCAATCTGGGGGGGGGGGGGTCACCAGAATATGATTTGGAAGGAGGACCACCCAGGAGGACTATACATGATCGTTTGCACTCTGAGAAATTTAAGTTCCTTAAATTTTAATGAGAGACGTATCTGTTGTCTAACCAAGCTGAACTTAGCTTTGGAATGGTCAGTTAAACAGTGGTGGTTCCTCAGGGTGCAGAACTAGCCCAATCTTTTAGTCCGCATTCTCGTTGACCTTTGATAAAGCGTGGCTGATATGGCGAAATGCATCAAGAATTTTGCAGATCCTTGATAAAGCATGGATTATAGTGTAAAGCGTAAGGGGTCAGTACTGAGGACTTTAATGATTTGAAATGATATACAATAAACATAACATTTAGCAATGTAATCCTCCAAGCTTTGTCTAGTTTCCTGACATTTGAACCATGCTGAACAATGCAGTCACATGATATAAATTGTTTCATAAATTGTTTCATAAGGACCAGTCAACACAGTAGATTTGCATAATCAACAAATGCAAGATAACAAGACAATGCAATAACACTTAGTCTGAACTTCAAATTAGTAGTAGATTTTTTTCTGACACTTTTAAAAGTTATGTCATTTTCCACTCCCCCTGTACCATGTGACAGCCATCAGCCAATCACAAATGCATGCACGTATCATGTGACAGCCATCAGCCATTCACAAATGCATACACACTTATTCTTGCACATGCTCAGTAGGAGCTGGTGACTCAAAAAGTTTAATGTGCACATTTTGTTAATGGAAGTAAATTGGAAAGTTGTTTAAAATGGCATGCTCTATCTGAATAATGAAAGGTTAATTTTGATTGAGTGTCCCATTAAAGTTTTAAATAGTTTTGCACTTTAGAACTGGATTGTGATCTTTGGGACAGAGTCAGGGAGAATAGTACACATTTTGTATGAGCAATGGTGTATCTCTGATGGTAATGGAGTGGCATGGCTCCATTATTTCAAGTGTCTATGGACCCCTGGTGTGCTTAGGAGTAGAGACTAAATAGCCCTTTTATGCTGCTCTTTCTTCCTGCTTATCCAGACAACTTAGAAACTCATCTAACTACCCAGTAATGCCTGCTTGACCTTCCAATTTCATTCATACCCACACTGACTTTGTTCACTAAACAACTGTCTCTCTACATACGGGCTTTCCTGACTTAAGACTTCTCTCCCTCCCATTAATCAGCTGCTGGAACTGCCATTGCAGCTAATAATTAGGAACTATTCTTTTCTTATTGAGTTTAAACAGACTCTAAACTCAAAATTCAATTCCAGTAAAACATTTAAAGGGACACTAAAGTCAAAATTAAACTTTTCATGATTCAGGGAGCATGTAATTTTAAGCAACTCCTATTATCAATTTTTCTTCCTTCTCTTGGTATCTTTATTTGAAAAGAAGGAATGTATGCTTAAGAGCTGGCCCATTTTTGGTTCAGACCTGGGTTGCACTTTCTTATTGATGGCTAAATGTAGACACCAATCAGCAAGTGCTAGCCAGGGTGAAACTTTTTAAAATAAAGATACCAAGAGAACAAATAAAATTGAGAGTAGGAGTAAATTAGAAAGTTGCTTAAAATTGCATGCCGTATAATGAAAGAAAAAAATTGGGTTTACTATCCCTTTAATTATGAATAGTAGGTAAAAAATGCAATCTGCCTTCATTTTTTATCACCTACGTTTTCTGTAAAGTCTAAAAAATGATTTTTGTCCATGTCCCTATTATATTAAATTCAAATTTCCCTTATAACACATATCACTTTAAAGTAGGTTAATAAAAAGATATAAATAGAGCAGTTTTTTTTAATAAATATGTAACCCAAAGGGTTAAATTTATTTTTAAATGCTCTTAATATTTATGTTGAGGTGATTTGCATAATTTAATTTATTTGTCTTCTCTTTTATTTTTAGAAAATACTTATCTATAGAGTGATTTGGAGAAGAGACTCTAAATATTGTGCCTTATTGTGTACATATAACTTGACGCCTCTGCTTTTGGAGCTTAGCAAGCTACAAAAAAAAAGTACTATTACCATTAGCTTTTCGTTTATTTCCTTGATTCCTTGTGGGTTTGTCTGATTTTCCAGCTACTCTGGAAACAGCAGTTGTTTACTCTCATAAATATTTTTTTTTTTTCTGTTTTAGGAAATGTAATAATTATCTTTCTATTAAGCACAGACTAAAACATCTGTAATGTTTGTCTGTTTTTTCTCCCTGTGGTATTTAATAGTGCATATAAATATGCTTTGTTCAGATACTTGAATTTTTGGAATAAATATTCTCATTTTTCTTTTTTTTTGTGGCTTCTAGTATTCTGGTGCATTTTTGTACCATCTGTTATTTATTATATTCTATTTTACATCTTGTGTTTATGGTATTTTGCATTTTTTTACTTTAAGGCATGCATGATGATTTTGGATGATGTTACCAACCTTTGGGCTTCGCTATGACCCAGTGTTCTATTACATGCCTCCCAACTTGATGGGACAAAGGCCTAACTTCAGTTTAACCAATCACAACACACTTCTGGGCGTCACTCACTTGCAGGGAGAGGAGGAATCAGCAGACATAGAAAATCCACAAAATCGAAGAGGTAAAAACGGCTTTATTGGTGACAAGGTAAAAACAAAATAGAGCCTTAGCTCATGATCGCAATCCGGGGTCACAGAACAGCAATGGCAGACATGTTTCGTGTGGTTCCTCCACACTTGATCACTGCAATCCGGGGTCACAGAACAGCAATGGCAGACATGTTTCGTGTGGTTCCTCCACACTTGATCACTGCTCACAGTGATCAAGTGTGGAGGAACCACACGAAACATGTCTGCCATTGCTGTTCTGTGACCCCGGATTGCGATCATGAGCTAAGGCTCTATTTTGTTTTTACCTTGTCACCAATAAAGCCGTTTTTACCTCTTCGATTTTGTGGATTTTCTATGTCTGCTGATTCCTCCTCTCCCTGCAAGTGAGTGACGCCCGGAAGTGTGTTGTGATTGGATCCTGAGTCTGCGCCTGGGACGTAGACGCTATTGCTGGGCTCCTGGCAGTGAGGAGGTGAGACGGAGAAGCTGAGCTGAGCCAACGCTGAAGACACGCTGCTCGAGAACACGGTAAAGAGACCCCGGACCGGTAAGCGCCACTTTCTGTTGTATATACTAACTTCAGTTTACCCAGAGGGGACAACTTGACTTCACACAACTTAAATTTCAATGAGAGGCATATCTGTAGTCTTACCAAGCTGAACGTAGCTTTGGAATGGTCAGTTAAACAGTGGTGGTCCCCCGAAACTTTGTGTTTTTTTTTACCCTGTTATGTCTTGAATTTGCACATTAAAAGATAATTTTTGGCATATTTGGAGACCCTCCATATTTTTTCTTTATTTGATGTATTGGGAGTTTGGTAGTAACTCCAGGTGGGTCTGACCAGTTGGACTGTTGTGCTGGATGCAGCTTTGGTTCCTCATGATGCACAGGGGTGCAAAACTAGCTCAATCTCTTAGGGAGCATTCTCGTTGACCTTTGATAGAGCGTGGCTGATATTGTGAAATGTGTCAAGAGTGTTGCAGATCCTTGATATAGTGTAAAACGCATCAGATATCTTTTGAGAAAGGGGTCAATACTGAGGACATTTGATATTAGTTAAATATAATATCAATTTAATCCTCCACTTTGTCTTGTTTCTTAATATTTCAACCATGCTGGACAATGTGGTCTCGTGATGTAATTTTTTTTCCCTGCCTTTGAATGTTTTCTTCTTTCAAATAGTTTTTCACTTTATAACTGGACTGGGATCTTTGGACAGAGTCAGGGAGAACAATACATTTTTGGATTACCAATTATGTATCTCTTATGGTTTGGCATTGCCTTGACTTTATTATCTCAAGTGTCTATGGACACCTGGTGTGCTGGGAGAGACACATTTGTCAGAGTTGGTTTAAAAATAGGTTAGTATGTTTACGCCGAAGGGAAACTTATTGGATTTGGAAGTTAAGACTTTATGTCCCTTTGTCCTAAACAAACAGATCGATATAACAGCATTTAACTAAGAGGATAGATTGGGGTCAGAGGGTGGTTAGACTACACTTGCAATATATTTATATTGTATAAATTATTCGTGCTGACTAGCCTATGATATATGTATGTTTAGAGACCCTTATTCTTTATGATGTGAATTTTCCAATGTATGATTATATTTGATTCTTATATGTTTTATGTGTATCATGTATACTACTAATATTTGTCAATATTTATGTACTTTTTATCTTATGGATCGATTTTGGTTCCTACTGAGTTTTGGGAAATTTAATTATTATTATTATTATTGTTTTCATATTCTTTCAATACGGCATTACTATTTTTTATATTTTTATTATTTGGTTTATTTTTATCACCTATACTATTCATCTTAGTGGAGCTTTAATCATCCCATGCATAGCAAATATTCTATTTGTGGGAATGCCGTTTTTTAATGTTTGTAACTCATCACATTGTAGCTGTATTCATGTGGGTGTGACTAACACGTCACTACAGAAGTCTAGTAAATACTTTCAGGTGTAATCAAAATCGATCCAATCAGAATCCCCTGGAGGGTTTTTATGCCGTGCTGTTCATTGTTCATTATTCACCTGAGGAAGCAGTCCATGTTTTGACTGGGAAACGTGTTGTGAACTTTTTAACCTTTTAAACTTTTATTAAAGTCTATTGTACGTAGACACTCAATGGCACGTCTTTTTTATGTTTACTAACATCATCTTGGATTGGCGATATCATTATCCCTAACTGTGTGTTAGCAGTCTGCCTTACGCAATTCAAGTACACCTTGTGGCCGGGATCACCACTGAGACACAATAAAAGCGGATACGCCTGTGGGAGCTTTCTGAAAAACTTGTTATAATTCAGCACGCCTATCTGGCACTTTCTACATGCTTTGGATATTGTGAGTATAATGTGATTACTCTTGTGCATACCTCTTACCCACCTGAATGATATTGCACTATTGTGGCGCCTTCTCTTCTTGTTCTTCTTAGCTACAAAATAGCCATTCCCTGCAGCTCTTTCTTGTTGCTTAACTAGACAACCTAGCAACTCCCCTAACTACCCAATAATGCCCACTCAACCTTCTAACCCTGATCCTACCATATTATACACGGTCCTTAATCAGTGCAGGAGCTCATTTATATCTCTCCCTAAATGGCAGCAGCAAAGGAGATAAGACAAACATACTGATGAGGCATTTCAAAGATTATGTCTGACTTTTGAGCAGATATTTTACAATACAGTGTTTGACTACTATATACAGTATACTGTGTGTTTAAGTGAGGCCAATGGACTGAAGATACAGTGAGGTCAAAATGTGTAGACCTTACTAGGTTCAATTACTCGATCTTAGTGGATCCACGACGATCAGTTTGAATTTACATTTCCTAGAGCACTCAGTTCCAAGATAACTGTGGACTATACAAGCTCTGGACATCTATTTGAAGACAATTGTTATAATATGAATGTAATATGCTATAACAACCCACATACGCAGATTACTGAGGACTAGACCTGGCAGGTACCTAGATAATGATATATTTTATTAACTGCTTGTGACTTCTTTACGGAAGAGTTCAGTAATCTAAAAACACGGACGGAAGCAATGTGGTGATAAATAGGTCCTGCAGGGTTTGGTTTAAGTCTCAGCCATGCAAACCTTGGGGTGGTGAACCTTTTTGAGAGTGTGTACCCAAATTGGTAATTATCTTTAAAAAAAATGTACTGAGTCCCCATGATACTTTTTAATTTAAAGAGATATTAAAGAGACATTAAAGTTATTTATTTCTAATACATTCATAATATATATAAGCAATTCAAGCTGTATTGGTAATCTACAGGATCTATTTATAAGAAAATTAATTTATTAGACACTGTAATTGCAGCCAATAAAACCAGTATGATGATAGTCTAGAGTGCCATCACATTTGCGTAAGGGTTACCACTCTTTTGCTAGGCCATGAGCCTAACTAGGTATGCTTTCCAACAAAGAATACAGAAAGAACAAAAAAGTAAAATGGAAAATGGTTTAAAATTGTATGCTGTATCTGAATCATGAAAGAAAAAAAAAAAATGAGTTTCGTATTACTTTAAATGAGTCTTGCAGTAGTGGTAAGTGCACTGAACACAGGGGTAACTTGGTTGTGTTTGACATTTAGTCACAGGTCTATTCTCTTGCCAAATCTGTGATGGCAAAGTTGCCTAAAAATACACAATCTCCTTATTGCGATGATAACACAAAACCATGTATGTGAAACTAGGAGCAAATGAAAGGTAAAGGCTGAAAAAAGCACAATTTGATTTGTATTTGTTTCATAAAAATGTTGTGCTCGGTGCTCCCTGTTATAGTCACTGTCCCCTGCAAGAGTCTGCATTCTAGAGAGCTTAAAGGGACATGAAACTCAAAAGTGCTTCTTTCGTGATTCCGATAGGGCATAACATTTTAAAAAAGGTTCCATTTTATTTCTGTTATCAAATTGACTTTGTTCTCATGGTATTCTTTGCTGAAGTGGTACCTAGGTAGGTAGGGTGCACGTGTCTGGAACACTACATTGCAGGAAAAATTTCTGCTATCTACTACTCTTTCCAATGTATAACATTTTTGCAACTGCCACATAGTGCTGCAAACACGTGCACGCTACCTACCTAGGTACTTCTTCAGCAAAGAAAACCATGAGAACGAAGCAACTTGGATAACAGAAGTAAATTGAAAAGTTGCTTAAAATAGCATGCTCTATCTGAATCAAGAAAGAAAAGTGCTGGGTTTCATGTCCTTTTAATATTTTTTTTATGGGAGGCAGTTTGCCACTCACTGGGATATCCAGGATACCCCCCCCCTTATCTATAGAACTCATGAAGATTTTACTCCATGCTTGCAAACATTAAAAAAATAAGTCATAAAAGGTTTTTCTGATACATCAAAGCCCTTGGCTTAAAAGGTTTTTCTGATAGATCATCAGAGTGAAATAAAAACGTCTGTTTCGCAACAGTGACCTTTGAACTATGTAAACAGGGATTTGGAACACATTGGTTATTGTAAACATGACAACCAGGTCCAACTACAAACAATTTCTTTAAAAAAAAAAAAGGGTTAAAGGGACAGTCAAGTCCAAAAATAACTTTCATGATTCAAATAGGGCAAGAAATTTTCAACAACTTTCCAATTTACATTTATCACCAATTTTGCTTTGTTCTGTATTCTTATTTTAAAGCTAAACCTAGGAGGTTCATGTGCTAATTCCTTAGATCTTGAAGGCCACCTCTAATCTGAAAGCATTTTGACAGTTTTTAACCACTAGAGGGCATTAGTTCATGTGTTTCATATAGATAACATGGAGCTCACGCACGTGACGTTACCTAGTTACTGAGCACTGATTGGCTAAAATGCAAGTCAGTCAAAAGAACTGAAATAAGGGGGCAGTTTGCTGAGGCTTAGATACAAGGTAATTACAGAGGTAAAAAGTGTATTAATATAGCTGTGTTGGTTATGCGAAACTGGGGAATGGGTAATAAAGGGATTATCTATCTTTTTAAACAACAAAGATTCTGGTGTTGGCTGTCACTTTAAATCAGAAGTTGAGTGCACTCTGCTATCTGACACTACAGCAGGCGATTTATGGCTTCCTTACCAGAAAAGAGAGGTGTTGAGGAGCACCAGCTAGGAGTTCAGCACAGCTGCTTCACTGTCAGCCCTGGAAAGTCTCCACCGATTTGGATTGGCTACTTTGTGTTGAGTGACAGCGCCATCAACCAATCTTAATTAACCTCAAAGAAAACGTCTGAAAGTGGATATTGAGGCGGACGAGAGTAGAAACCCTCACGCTGGAACTAGCGTGTCCGGATACGAGCCAAACAAGTCAAGCTTTGGAGCAGTTTTGGGCTCAAACGGACAAGCATATCCTAGGACCAGACGGCCCATAGACATTTGGGGTAAGCGGGTCCCAACAGATCTCACTGTTGAGGACCCTCACTGGTAATGAGTACTACCCACTCTGCCATCTCATAACAGGTAATATTTGTAAATCGTCATGTAAATAGTCTAGTTTTCCTAAGAGGGTACTGCAAAACATATTATTGTAAAAATAAAGTTTTCCCTTTTCTTTTCTTGAAGTTAATGAGCACAATATGGGCTAGATTACAAGTGGAGCCTTTCATTTGCGTTTGGTTGCGTTCGTATAATGTGATGAAAGTAAATGGTTTTGTTTGCGTGGTAATCCGAGGCTAGTAAAAAGACGAATTCAGGATATTACGCACGATAACATATTCCCCCATAGAAGTCAATAGAGCAAGTCACGTGCAAACCAATCACATATTCTCAAGTGCACTAACCCGACATGAAAATATGAATATTTCACATTCCAATGTTCTTCGCACAGCAGAATAAGTTCTATGTATTCATAAATACAAATTTCTCTTTATATACCTATATATACATGATTATCTATAGTTATAGATATATACATATATATAGGAATATATATTTAAAAATACATAGAACATATTATGCTATGTGCAGAACATTGTAATGTGAAATGTTTACAGTAAATACACACTATAACACTTTATTAAACTTGAATATTGCATACATATAATTTCACAGGTTTTCATCTACATAACTGCAAAGGGCTCAAACGCACTTATATATATGTCTAGATATGTGTACATACGTATTTACGTGTTTATAGGCATATATATGTCTGTAAATACATATATACACATATAAATACGTATGTACATATACAGACTTTAAGGGACACTGAACCCAAATTTTTTCTTTCGTGATTCAGATAGAGCATGACATTTTAAGCAACTTTCTAATTTACTCCTATTATCACATTTTCTTCATTCTCTTGGTATCTTTATTGGAAATGCAAGAATGTAAGTTTAGATGCCGGCCCATTTTTGGTGAACAACCGGTTGTCCTTGCTGATTGGTGAATAAATTCACCCACCAATAAAAAAGTGCTGTCCAGAGGTCTGAACCTAAAAAAAAGCTTAGATGCCTTATTCTTCAAATAAAGATAGCAAGAGAACGAAGAAAAATTGATAATAGGAGTAAATTAGAAAGTTGCTTAAAATTGCATGCTCTATCTGAATCACCAAAGAACAAAAATTGAGTTCAGTGTCCCTTTAATACACCTGAGACCTCATATCTTTGAGCCTTTATAACTTTTTTGTGCAATTTTTTAAAAAAATATTTTTTATTAGATGGTGTTATTTTGAGTGTAGCTGTACTTTGTAATGCATTTTTGATGTGTTTTGTGATACTTTTTTGTTTTGCGAAAACAGTTAGCCAGAGCTCTGAGGACGCGGTAATCATTCTAGCGTAAGTCACAACTGTGTTTCTGCGATTACATTTTCTTTCAACTGTAATATGAATGATAAACCCGACTCGTGCAAATAGCCGCATTAAACCCCTTATCACTTGCACGTAACTGTTAACACGCCACTTGTAATCTCGCCCTATATTAAAAAATACCAGCACTTTTTTTTAATTAATAAACAAAAAAGCACTAAGTGGAAACGGAGTTCTAAAAATATTTATAAGCGTGAGTTAACTTTCTGGACTCGGATAGACCATATGTTTTATAAAAGTATATTTCAATGCAAAAAAATAGATTAATAAATGTCCTTTTTATCTAGAAGAATTGTTGTAACACATCAATACATACTCTAGCCTCAAGCTAATTTGCCCTGACTCACTAAAAAGTGTTTTTAAAGATAGAAACCCTTCCTGGTATTTTGCCTGTAGCACTGAGTTTCAAACCTTTCATCAGGCCTCCCCAACAGGTCAGGTTTTCAGGATTACCTTGGGTGAGAGCAGGTTAAATAACCATGGTTACTAATCAGCTGATTATTTCACCTGTGCTCCAGTTTGGATATACTTAAAATGTTGTCTGTTAGGGAGGCCTGTGGACAGGTTTAAAAACCAATGGCCTATAGGGTATAACAGTGTTTAATGATTGCATATACCTCTGAATAGGAATTAGAGAGATTAAGGGCTCCCTTCCATTGAGTCATTAAAAATGGTGCCGTAAGCTACTGAAGTGGCCGACAGCTAAAAGTAATTTTTGGCTGCATTTTAGTACCAGGTTTTCATTGAAATATTTTACACATTGCGTGCTGCCGCTCTTTTCGTTTGGGTGTTGTGTTAATATATATAACAAGCAAGATAGTTAACGCTTCCATCCGGCGTAGGATTGCTTGAAAATCAATTAGTTGCTATGGATACTCGACCTTACACTATAACATTTACATTTAACATCTGTTCTCCTTACCTGTGATCACCTCTAAAGAGAAACAAAAAACACAGATTATATATTAGATATTTATAGTACATGTTTTTAACTATAAGCAAATACTATTTTTTATTATAATTATATTTCCACCTTATTAATATAAATAATATGTATTGCTGCACTAGGCAAAGGTCTAGCTTGAATTCAGTAGATACTGTATGTGCTTGCATATATTTTTATATTTAAATTTATACTGATATTTCCATAAGAACTTAAGTGCAACTAATCCTATACATGGGACAACAATTAATATTACATAATACAATTTATTTCTACATTGAGACTAGGGATGGGCGAATGTGTTTATATTCAAATTCTAATGTTAGAACGAATGTTATTGTAGAAATTCGATTTACATAATCAAATGTTGATAAGAACAATTATACTAAAAAATTCTATAATCGAATGCTATTTACAGTTTTCGAATGTCACTTTCGAATTCTAATGTTCATAATTAGATCGAATGTCCACATTCAAAATTTCGAATGTAACATTTGATTTAACAAAAACTATTCAGAAGTTCAATAGTTCATGTGGTAGGGAATTTAGTTAATTGATAAATAATAGATATAAATATATCAATTTGAATGTTTCTATTTTGAATATTGCATAATTTGAATATTACATTTAAAGAAATTAGAATATTGCATAATTCGAACAGATGAAACGAATGTTAGAATGTTCTACAAACATTCGAAACAAACGAACAAATATGTTAAAATGTGTTTTATTTTTCAAATGTTGCAAAACATTCCCCCATCCCTAATTGAGACTCTTGCATTATTTGCAAGTTTAACATTTCAATAGGAAATAGTTCTCAAAAAGCTAATTTTTTCTCTTTTATACCTAGCTTGGTGTACATTTTTCTCCATGTATCAACAGCCTCCGGCAGTGTATTAACGGTTTGCGTTTTCATTGGCAACCTGGTATAAGTTATCGCTTAACGGCTTCTAATACTTTCTTTGGGACTCGAAAAATGTTTTCGCTACCGAAATTGAGGTTTATTGGAAGCAGTCCATAAACAAAATTGATTCCTACAGCATATTTATCGGTTTGCGAGCGCACGTAAACCTAATTACGCTCAATGCAAGCGAGCCCTAAGATTTTACTTTTAATCATGTTACTCCAAACTTAATCTTCATCTTAAAATATGAGTATGAGTCTACAAAGCCATCATTTACACACTTTTATATGAAATAATATGCAGATGTTTCCATTTAAAACTGGGGCTGCTATGGCTATGAAGTTATTAAAGGGACATGAAACCTAAAAAATTTCTTCCATAATTCAGATAGAGAACACAATTTTAAACAACTTTCCAATTTACTTCTATTATTTAATTTGCTTCCTTCTCTTGTTATTCTTTGTTGAAAGGTTTATCTAGGCAAGTTTACAAGCAGCAGAGAACCTAGGTTCTTGCAGAGGATTGGTGGCTGCATATTTATACTGATTGTTATTGGCTCACCCATGTGTTTAGTTTGAAACCATTAGTGCATTGCTGCTCCTTCAACAAAACATACCAAGAAAATGAAACAAATTAGATAATATAAGTAAATTAGACAGTTGTTTAAATTTGTATTCTCTATCTGAATCATGAAAGAAGAATTTTGGGTTTTATGTCCCTTTAAATATAATTTCATGCCTATACTGTTAAAGAATACAAAATACAATATTGTTCTCTCAATGCTGCAATTAAACTATTTTTATGGAATACAGAAGCCTTAATGTCTTATAGGTCTGTTTAAAACTGTTATTTGAAATGCTGGCACTTATAAGTACACATCTGTACCAATCATAGTAATGATAAAAGGATGCAAAATATCTTTAATTGTTAGATACTTTCTTATTGTTAAGAGAATGTTTTTGTGTCAGTTTATTTGTTAATTGTCAGTATTTGAGGCCTGAATAGCTTTTGCCTATTCTCTAGACATTTGCTTTATATTTTTCATACAATTTATATTGTAAAGCTGTTTTAAATAAAGCTTTAGGCTTTTTTTTTTATAAATTGGGATCTGTCTTCATCTAGTGGCCAAAATGAGTATTAACTTCAGAGCAATCGAAAACAAACCCTCAATTTTATATTTAGTGAATGAAAAAAAAACCCATTGGAATTATTCAATTATTTGTTTCAGTAAATAAGTGCATTTTCTGCTCAATACATAAAAAAGCAAATCTGGTTTGAATATCCATTGATCATAAAAAAAAACAGCCTGCAATTTGCAACAGTGAGAATAATGAGAACCCCCCTCTCCAAAACAAACAAATAAAAAAGTTGCTTCAAAGACTACATATATATTTTTTTTTCTCAGTTTAGGTGGGATTTTTTTTTTTTTTTAAATCTAAAGGGACACAATTTTTTTTCTTTCGTGATTCAGATAGAGCATGCATTTTTAAGCAACTTTCTAATTTACTCCTATTATCAATTTGTCTTCGTTCTCTAACTTCTCTTGCTATCTTTATTTCAAATAGAAGGCATCTAGGCTTTTTTCTTTGGTTCAGAGCACTGGACAGCACTTTTTATTGGTGGATGAATTTATCCACCAATCAGCAAGAACAACCCAGATTGTTCACAAAAAATGGGCCGGCATCTAAACTTACATTCTTGCATTTCAAATAAAGATACCAAGAGAATGAAGAAAATTTGATAATTTAAGTTGCTTAAAATTTCATGCCCTATCTGAATCATGAAAGAAAAAAATTGGTTTCAGTGTCCCTTTAAAACACTTGTCTATACTCATTAAAAGCCATTCCAGAGTCCCCAACTCTTATGCTATTTCTTAACAAACAAATGGATAGAAACCAGGATTTTAGTGAATAGGCTGCATATATTGATAAAAGGAATTGGTGATGCTGTAAAATCTGGGTTAAATTCACTAACATATTCCATTAAAGGGACATGAAACTTGAATGTTAAACAACTTTCTAATTTACTTCTATTATCTAATTTGGTTAATAGTCCCAGTAGCTGCTGATTGGTGGCTTCACATAAATGCCTTGTGTGATTGGCTCACCCATGTGCATATCTAAAGAATAAAGCACATTAGATAATAGAAGTAAATTGGAATGTTGTTTAAAATTGTATTCTCTATCTGAATCATGGAAGAAAAACTTTGGGTTTCATGTCCTTTTAACATCCAAAATCACATCAATGCCTATGTTATAAGTAGCTGATTCACTAACAAATGGATACATAGTTTAGCTTTAGCTGGCAAAATTTATTTAGAAGTCTATTCAGCATCACTAATCTTTCCCTGTTCACCATTTTATACATTGAAAGCTGCTAAATAGCAAAATCTCACTCAAATCAGTTATATAAGATATCTTAGAAACTGATCCAGCTGGTGATGGCTTTAAAGCTAGAAAGGCCCATAAATGAGCTGTGCCAGTCTGGGTTAGTTTCTACTGAGCCTTTATTAGGTTTGTGCAAGGTCGCAAATCGATAAATATGCTGTCGGAAGTAATTTTGTGTATCGATTGCTTCCGATGGTGCGTTATACCACAATATTTTCGAGTCCCAGAAACTGTTAAAGGATAATTTACACTAGGTTTCAAATGAAAGCGCAAACCGTTAATACACTGTCCGAGGCTGTCAACCTCACTATCCCTCTAACCAGACTGAGCTCCAGTTCCTCCCACGAGTAGCAGCAGTGTTTAGTTAACCATTTCTGTTCTTTGTCCAGAGGGAACTTAGTTCCACGCCGCATGTACTGTATATGAATAGTTGCAATTATGTTCTTATGGAAATATCAGTATGTATTTACATATAAAAATATATGCAAGCACATATCTACAAAATTCAAACTAGACCTATGCCTAGGGCAGCAAAATATATTACATGTATTAACCCCTTAATGACAGAGGACGTACCAGGTACGTCATGGAAAAACATTCCCTTAATGACAATTGACGTACCTGGTACGTCCTCTGTTGTTAGAAGCGCTGGAAGCGATCATGATCGCTTCCAGCTGCTTACAAGGGATTGTAGTGATGCCTCAATATTGAGGCATCACTGCAATCCCTTATTTTACCCACCGATGCAGAAAGGGCCACTCTGTGGCCCTCTCTGCATCGGACTATAGCGATCACACATTCGTTGGTGGTTGGGAGCAGCTTCTGGGAGGACCGTTAAGTATATGCTCCCGATCTGTATTATTCTTGAGTAGTTCCGGCAATTTCGGCGGTTGCGGCGGGGAGCGAGGGTGGGTGCGCGCAGATGCCTGGGGTCCTGGGGATCTTCTTTGAGTAGTAAGGGATCTGGGAGGGATGTAGATTATTAAGGGGGGCCCAGCTACACTACAGAAAACATATTTGTCATTTAAAAAGTAAAAAAAAAACTATTTTTGGGTGCAAATTGGGTACTGGCAGACAGCTGCCAGTACCCAAGATGGCGGCAAATAGGTAGAGGGGGAGGGTTAGAAAGATGTATGGGGGGATCAGGGAGGTTGTGGGGTAAGGGGGGATGCAGACTGCAGACAGTATGAAAAAATAAAAAAAAATGATTTTTATTTCAGTACTGGCAGACTTTCTGCCAGTACTTAAGATGGCGGTGACAATTGTGAGGTGGGGAGGGAAGAGAGCTGTTTGAGGGAGGTCAGGGGGGGATCAGGGGGTGGGATGTGTCAGGTGGGAGGTTGATCTCTACACTAAAGCTAAAAATTAACCCTACAAGCTACCTAATTAACCCCTTAACTGATGGGCATATTACAAGTGTGGTGCGCAGCAGCATTTAACGGCCTTATTATTACCAAAAAGCAACGCCAAAGCCATATATGTCTGCTATTTCTGAACAAAGGGGATCCCAGAGAAGCATTTACAACCATTTGTGCCATAATTACACAAGCTGTTTGTAAATAATTTCAGTGAGAAAGTTTTTTTTTTATTTGGCGGTGAAATGGTGTCATGAAATATACCAAAATGGGCCTAGATCAATAATTTGGGTTGTCTATTACACTACACTAAAGCTAAAATTAAACCTAAAAGCTCCCTACAAGCTCCCTAGTTAACCCCTTCACTGCTGGGCATAATACACGTGTGGTGTGCAGCGGCATTTAGCGGCCTTCTAATTACCAAAAAGCAACACCAAAGCCATATATGTCTGCTATTTATGAACAAAGGGGATCCCAGAGAAGCATTTACAACCATTTATGCCAGGGCCGGCGCTTGTGTAAGGCAGTATAGGCAGTCGCCTTACTGCGCCCTCCACAGGGGGGCGCCAACTTAGAGCAGGAGTTTTATCTGCCTTGCACCATATGATAGAATTTTATTTTCCAATGCAGTCAGCAGTATTAATCTAGTTTTAGCATTAAAGTTAACTTCCAGTTCCAGCTTCCAACTCAGTTATGTAGCTATGAGCGTGCGCTGTTGTGGGGCTTTCTTGCGAGTCGCGCTATAACCCTGGCCCTGCCTACTATCTTTGCAATGTGCACAGCGTCAGCACAGACAGTGTGGAGTGAGTCACTCACTGTCTGTTTTAGCAGGAAAATCCAATTCGGAATAATGCGAGGTGCTGCTGCGTGACACAGTCGGTTAGAGTTTTGTCTCTCTAAGCCTGACCACCCCAGACGGTCAGACCGGGTCTGGTACGAAAGATAAGGTAGGAGGGGAGGGGAGGATGGAGGTAATGGTTATAACTACTTAGTTCAAGCAGTAGCCGAGCAGCCCGGGCTGGGTGGTCTTTCTGTGCAGCTGTATCTCTGTAACGCGCTGCCAGTGCCTATTACTATGTCATGCATGCTCAGCTCAGTGGAGGCTCACCAATATGCCCAGAAACTCAACTAAAATTTTTTTTTATTGGGAGTGGGGCCCTTTTTTATATAAAAAAAACTTTAGGGGTTCAGTGTGTTATGGCGCAAGTCAGCAAGGCAGACAGGCTTTATAGAGAGTGAAGTACAGGAGAGGTAGGAGGTACCTACTAGCATGAATGGAAGAGGACTGACTGAGTGACCAGGGGGCAGATTGTATATGTGCCCGCTAATGCTAATATTAATTTCTCAGAGTCAGTAGGAAAATGGTGAGCACTGGCAGCATATATATGACATAGCACTGCAGCGGTTCTAAAATGTTTTGAGACAGGCACCTTGTTATCATAGTCACCCCAACTAAATCAGAAATGCTTCTGATTAGAATTTGGATAACACTTGTGCAAACTTGCCTAGCTGGAAAACCTGGTGTTTCATTCATTGTAAGGGAGCAAAATCAGTGAAGCGTTTTTATTTTTTTTCATGACCTCAAAGTATTGCAGCAAGTCTGGTTGTGGTATTGGCCAGGACTGCTACTGCTTTACTGCCTTATCTTTTAGTTATGCCTTTACTGTCCCCACCACTTTTCCTGCTTATTGTGCTGTCAATCAACACTTCACGGAGGGGAAAAAGAAACAAAAAAATTAGCAGTTTATTGTTATTTAACCCTTGCTTTCCATATAAAGTTGCCATTAATTCATAGTACTTAACAAAGCCTTTATTTGGAAATCTGATACATACAGGTACAATGAGGGTCTTTCCATTTTATAAATAAAGGATATGTTTGCATTATGCAGTCACTGACTGCATTTTATAGATTGCATGGAGAAAGTAACTTGTGTTTAGTGCAGTGTAAGAAATTCTCCCTCAGTTTATTTCCAAGTTTTTCAAAACACTATGCTTTCAAAGTTACAGCCCCATGTATAGCTCCCAGTGTCACAGACTTATTAGGAGATGGCTATTATCCACCCTTATGGAACTGGACTTCTTGAAAGTACATTAAACATCAAAGAGGGACATGCATTTTCTTTGCTAGGCCCCTTTTGCTAAAAAAATAACTTGAATAAGAAACCAACTTCCTTATTGTAAAACATTCAATAATTCTTTAAAACACCACTGAAAGCTAGTGTACTACATATGGCCAAATCACCTGCACATGCGTGTGTGACCATGTCTGTGTGTGAGCATGTATGGTTGTGTGCATGAGTATGTCTGTGTGATAGTAAGAATCTGAGTGTGTCTCTTTTTGTGACTGCGTGTGATAATGTGTGTTCATGTTCTTGTGTATGTTTGTGCCTATGTGAGTGTTAGTGTGTGCACATGTACAATGGTATGTGTTTATTTTTTGTGTAGTCCATATTATAGATATGGGGTGGGATATCACATTCAGAGTTAAGTCCGTTAGGAGTCTAGCTAGGTGCCCCACTAACTCAAAATGTCCCCAGCCACCACTGGTCATGCTATACAGCTGTGTAAGGTGTGTAGTGGCATTTTGTGCAGTTGTGTAACTCACCTTGCTAGCAGTGCCAAATTGTACAGCTATGTAAAAATGTATGTAATTATGTTCCTATTTGTGTAGCTGTCACTTGTAAACTGTGACATGTTTTCTACCTTGTTGTAGAAATGTGCTATGTATAGACCCCATGTTGTTCTGTTGTTCATCATAGTGTGTCAATCTGTCAAGTCATGTGGTGCTGTGTAGTGTTGTGCTGCCTGTCTATACAGTTAAATCATACTATATAGGTGTAACACGTGTATAGATGTAACACGTGTGAAATGATGTGCAGTTGTGTGGCTCTGTGAGATGCTGTCTAGCAATAACATGTTGTATAATTAGCTTTTCTAAAACCTTTTTTTTTTTTGGGGGGGGGGGGACGGCAAAATGTGTCTTCGCCTGTGTAACCAAAAATCCTTGCACCGGCCCTGATTTATGCCATAATTGCACAAGATGTTTGTAAATAAATTCAGCGAGAAACTTAAAGTTTGTGAAAAAATTTGTGAAAAAGTCAACAATTTGATCACATTTGGCGGTGAAATGGTGGCATGAAATATACCAAAATGGGCCTAGATCAATACTTTGGGATGTCTTCTAAATAAAAATATATACATGTCAGGGGATATTCAGGGATTCCTGAAAGATATCAGTGTCCCAATGTAACTAGCGCTAATTTAAAAAAAAAAGTGGTTTGGAAATAGCAAAGTGCTACTTGTATTTATGGCCCTATAACTTGGAAAAAAAAAAAAAGAACATGTAAACATTGGGTATTTCTAAACTCAGGACAAAATTTAGAAACTATTTAGCATGGGTGTTTTTTGGTGGTTGTAGATGTGTAACAGATTTTGGGGGTCAAAGTTAGAAAAAGTGTGTTTTTTTCAATTTTTTCCTCGTATTTTGTATTTTTTTTACAGTAAATTATAAGATATGATGGAAATAATGGTATATTTAGAAAGTCCATTTAATGGCGAGAAAAACGGTATATAATATGTGTGGGTACAGTAAATGAGTAAGAGGAAAATTACAGCTAAACACAAACACTGCAGAAATTTAAAAATAGCCATTGTCATTAAGGGTAAGAAAATTGAAAAATGGTCCGGTCCTTAAGGGGTTAAAGGGACAGTCAAGTCCAAAAAAAACTTTCATGTTTCAAGTAGAGCATGCAATTTTAAACAACTTTCCAATTTACTTTTATCACCAATTTTGCTTTGTTCTCTTGGTATTCTTAGTTGAAAGATAAACCTAGGAGGTTCATATGCTAATTTCTTAGACCTTGAAGGCCACCTCTAAATGCATTTTGATAGTTTTTCACCAATAGAGTGCATTAGTCCATGTGTTTCATATAGATAACATTGAGCTCATGCACGTCAACTTACCATGGAGACAGCTCTGATTGGCTAAAATGCAAGTCTGTCAAAAGAACTGAAATAAGGGGGCAGTCTGCTGAGTCTTAGATACAAGGTAATTACAGAGGTAAAACGTGTATAATTATAACTGTGTTGGTTATGCAAAACTGGGGAATGGGTAATAAAGGGATTATCTATCTTTTTAAACAGCAAACATTCTGGTGTTGACTGTCCCTTTAATAAAGTGTAAAGTATAGTTATAATAAAAAATGGTATTTGCTTATAGTTAAAAAAATATGTATTATAAATAAGTGTATCTTTGTTTTTCTTTCTCTTTAGAGGTGATCACAGATAAAGAGCGCAGAGTGTAAGATCAGGTTACCATAGCAACTAACTTGATTTTCAAGAAATCTGACGTCAGATGGAAGCGTTAACACAACGTTAACTTACACCTACACGAAAAGAGCAACTGCACACAATGTGCAAAATATTTCAATGGAAACCTGGTACTAAAAAGGAACTGTAAACTACTTTTAGGTGTTGGCAACTTCGGTAGTCTACGGCTCCATTTTTTACAGCTCAATGGAAAAGAGCCCTAAGTACTGCTGAGATTAAAGATACTAAAAATGGTGTTAGTGAATATTTCCCACTAACACTATCAGGGAGGAAGAGTCAATAACAAAGTATATACCACTTTTAATCATGTAGATATGTAATATAAATATTGAATGTGTTATATGAGACATTTAAATAAAAGGAATCATTTGGATAATGATGATAATATTCTAGTGTTAAAGCAATATCAATCTATTTAAACCTGTAAATATAGATTAATAGATAATGACACATATAAAGTATTGTGCAAAGATCTTGCAGATTTATTTAAATCCCAATAAAAGAACGATGCACTCAGCAAGCTTCTGATAAGAGTTAAAGGATTACTTTCTGTTATAATTTTTAAGCTAAACAACTAACATATTAAAGTTAATAAACATTAATTAAAACCTACTGACCTATATTTTCTCCAAAACGAAGTTTCATAATGTTCTAAAAGTGATATCTTTTATTCGCCGATGATGTCACGTTATCCTGCCCACTATTTTCAGCACTGCATGTTCAAAATACTTAAACCAATAACGTTGTGTTTAAAGCGCCATTTTGAAACCTAGGTATTGTAAACGGATTGGTACAGAGCAAAGGAAACCCACGGAGTCGGTTTGAAAAACAATTAAATTTGCAGACAAGATTTCTGATATACGGTAGAGATATGTTAATGATCCTCTTATGGGGTAGGTACAGCAAAATTCAATAATTTTACGGCTGTTACTTTTATAAAATAAAGGATTTTAAAATCTCACAATTTTATCTCTACCATAACTTAAATTAATGTTGTTTTTGCCCTGGAAATAAGCTTCACTTAGCAGCAAATCAAACCTATTTTCTGCTGATGAGCGCTTTTACAAGACCTAATACCTAATGGGATCGCTGTGTCCAGACCTGCAACAGTAGAGGGTTCAGATTCCTTCACTTTACACATTCAGAAGAGGAAAATGGTCTCTTAATAGGTCCAGTCTCCTTAGGTTCCTATATAGTGGAAGTAGGCATTGGTGTAGTAATTCATTTTAGAATAAAAGGAAGTCTGCGTAGAAAGTCTTTCCTTCTGTCTTTCATGGAACCTCCTATCTAATTGGATGACTAAGGAGATCAACCTTTCCAAATGTGCTGGCAGACCCACATTCAGATTATGTAATGCCCCAGCCATGTTACAGCACTTTATTATATTTATTATATATTCAGAGACCTATTGGATACTTTTATTGCTATATATCAAGATGATGTTTTGTCTTCTTTCCCTCTAAAGATTTTAATGTTACGCATATCCGGTCTTTATTATCAAGATTAAGAGACAATTGTATGTCCCAAGCTGTAAAAGTGGCAATTTTCAGTTCCTTCAGTAGAATTCTTGGGATACATCCTATCCGTTTTCCAGAACAAATTAGGATGAATCCTAAGAAAGTTTCTCCATTACTGGAATGGTGTGTCTCTACTAATTAAAAGGCAGTACATAGGAAAATTGGTTTTGCTATATTTTTTAAATGTTTTATCAGAATTTTTTTCACAGTTTGTGCCCCATTACTCACTTTGCTAGAAGCCAAGTTTCTTTTTTTTTCTAGACACCAGAGGCTTAGACAAATTTTGATAAACTCAAGGGGCTGTTTACATCAGCAAGAATTTGTATCCAGCCGGATGTGTGGAAGTAAATGCATCTAATGTGACTGTTGATGCTTTTTCATCTCGGAGGAAGAGTCCTAAGTATCAGATGCATCCGGTTGCCTTTTTCTTTTGGCATCTGTTTTCTACTGAGAAAAGTAATGAAATATGAGATCGAGAACTGTTGGTGATTAATTGTGCATTTGAAGAATGGATGCACCTGTTTGAGGGTGTTTTTCAGCCTAGCACAATTTTTACAGATCACTGTAACCTATAGTATCTCCATTCTGCAAAGCTTTTTTGTCTAAGACAGGTTCATTTGGCATAGTTTTTGTTTTTACAAGATTCAATCTTGTCATTATTTTTCAGGCTGGGTCTATGAATAAGAAGTCAGAAACTTTATCCAGAATCCCTGATGCTCTTCCAGATTAATCTCTTCGGTCTAATACTATTTTACAAAGTGGACATTTTTTGGTGACTTATCATTCCTTAATGTTCAAGAGTATGGCTTTCCAGTTTCTTTGACTTCTGGCAATGGGATTTTGTATTATAAATTGAAGATCTTTGTTCCACCCCAAGTTCAACTTGAGACTATGGGGTCAATTTATCAAGCTCCGTACGGAGCTTGACACCCCGTGTTTAGGCTCGTCGGAAACAGAAGTTATGAAGCAGCAGTCTAAAGAATGGATGCACCTGCCAATAGAATGTGAGCTCAATTCTATTGGCTGATTGGATCAGCCAATAGGATTGAACTTCAATCCTATTGCCAATAGGATTTTTTCTATCTTAATTCCGATTGGCTGATAGAATTCTATCAGCCAATCGGAATCTAAGGGACGCCATCTTGGATGATGTCACTTAAAGGAACCGTCATTCAGTAAGAAGACTTTGTTTGAAGAGGATGCTTCTTGTCGGATGTCTTGAAGATGGACCCGCTCCGCGTCGGATGGATGAAGATAGAAGATGCTGTCTGGATGAAGACTTCTGCCCGTCTGGAGGACCACTTCGCCCGGCTTGGATGAAGACTTCTCCCGGCTTTGTTGAGGATTATGGCCCGGTGGGATGAAGACTTCTGCTGCTTCCTTGAGGATGGATGTCCGGTCTTCAGAACAGTAAGTCGATCTTCAGGGGGTTAGTGTTTTTTTAAGGGTGTATTGGGTGGGTTTTATTTTTTAGATTAGGGTTTGGGCCGCAAAAGAGCTAACTGCCCTTTTAAGGGCAATGCCCATCCAAATGCCCTTTTCAGGGCAATGGGGAGCTTAAATAGCATTTTATTTGGGGGGGGTTGGTTGTGTGGGTGGTGGGTTTTACTGTTGGGGGGGTTGTTTGTATTTTGTTTTACAGGTAAAAGAGCTGATTCCTTTGGGGCAATGCCCCGCAAAAGGCCCTTTTAAGGGGTATTGATAGTTTAGTTTAGGCTAGGGGTTTTTATTTATTTGGGGGGGGGGGCTTTTTTATTTTGATAGGGCTATTAGATTAGGTGTAATTAGTTTAAATATCTTGTAATTTATTTATTATTTTCTGTAATTTAGTGGGGTTTTTTTTGTTCTTGAACTAATTTAATTTATTTAAATGTTTTTAATTTAGTTAATTTATTTAATTGTAGGGTTAGGTTAGGTGTTAGTGTAACGTAGGTTAGGTTTTATTTTACTTATTTTACAGGTACTTTTGTATTTATTTTAGCTAGGTTGTTATTAAATAGTTAATAACTGTTTAAAACTATTCTACCTAGTTAAAATAAATACAAACTTGCCTGTAAAATAAAAATAAACCCTAAGCTAGATACAATGTAACTATTAGTTATATTGTAGCTAGCTTAGCGTTTATTTTATAGGTAAGTATTTAGTTTTAAATAGGAATTATTTAGGTAATAATATTAATTTTATTTAGATTTATTAAAATTATATTTAAGTTAGGGGGTGTTAGGGTTAGACTTAGGTTTAGGGGTTAATGCATTTAGTATAGTGGCGGCGACATTGGTGGCGGCAGATTAGGGGTTAATAAATGTAGGTAGGTGGTGGCGATGTTAGGGATGGCAGATTAGGGGTTATTAATATTTAACTAATGCTTGCGAGGTGGGACGCGGCGGTTTAGGGGTTAATAGGTAGTTTATGGGTGTTAGTGTACTTTTTAGCACTTTAGTTATGAGTTTTATGTTACGGCGTTGTACCATAAAACTCTAAACTACTGACTTTTAAATGTGTTAGGGATCTTGGAGGTAGAGGGTGTACCGCTCACTTTTTGGCCTCCCAAGACAGACTCGTAATACCGGCGCTATGGAAGTCCCATAGAAAAAAGACTTTACGAAGTTTACGTAAGTCGTTTTGCGGTAATGCCAAAGAAGTGTGCGGTGCCCCTAAACCTGCAAGACTCGTAATAGCAGCAGTAGTGAAAAAGCAGCGTTAGGACCTGATAACGCTGCTTTTTCAGCCTAATGCACAACTTGTAATTTAGCCGATAATTTTTTATCTGAAGAAAAAACACATATGTTTTCTTTGGACTACCGGAACCTGTTTTTGAAATTTAACTTAAATTTTAAAAGTATATAGTTTATCGGACTTATTATCATAAAAAGCTTTCATAACCAGGGGTTTAGATGGAGACCACCTGTCGAATATATAAACCATATTACCCAGAGGAAAGTGACCATTTCCTTTTACTGGTAACCATTTAGAAATGTTTGACGCAACTCCAAATCGTCTTGAAGATTTCTTTCATGTAATTAACAAGAGTCCATGAGCTAGTGACGTATGGGATATACATTCCTACCAGGAGGGGCAAAGTTTCCCAAACCTTAAAATGCCTATAAATACACCCCTCACCACACCCACAAATCAGTTTTACAAACTTTGCCTCCGATGGAGGTGGTGAAGTAAGTTTGTGCTAGATTCTACGTTGATATGCGCTCCGCAGCAAGTTGGAGCCCGGTTTTCCTCTCAGCGTGCAGTGAATGTCAGAGGGATGTGAGGAGAGTATTGCCTATTGAATGCAGTGATCTCCTTCTACGGGGTCTATTTCATAAGGTTCTCTGTTATCGGTCGTAGAGATTCATCTCTTACCTCCCTTTTCAGATCGACGATATACTCTTATATTTACCATTTCCTCTACTGATTCTCGTTTCAGTACTGGTTTGGCTTTCTACAAACATGTAGATGAGTGTCCTGGGGTAAGTAAGTCTTATTTTCTGTGACACTCTAAGCTATGGTTGGGCACTTTATTTATAAAGTTCTAAATATATGTATTCAAACATTTATTTGCCTTGACTCAGAATGTTCAACTTTCCTTATTTCCAGACAGTCAGTTTCATATTTGGGATTATGCTTTAATTATCATATATTTTCTTACCTCAAAAATTTGACTTTTTTCCCTGTGGGCTGTTAGGCTCGCGGGGGCTGAAAATGCTTCATTTTATTGCGTCATTCTTGGCGCGGACTTTTTTGGCGCAAAAATTCATTTCCGTTTCCGGCGTCATACGTGTCGCCGGAAGTTGCGTCATTTTTGACGTTATTTTGCGCCAAAAATGTCGGCGTTCCGGATGTGGCGTCATTTTTGGCGCCAAAAGCATTTAGGCGCCAAATGATGTGGGCGTTTTATTTGGCGCCAAAAAATATGGGCGTCGCCTTTGTCTCCACATTATTTCAGTCTCATTTTTCATTTGCTTCTGGTTGCTAGAAGCTTGATGTTTGGCATTTTTTTCCCATTCCTGAAACTGTCTTATAAGGAATTTGATCTATTTTGCTTTATATGTTGTTTTTTCTCTTACATATTGCAAGATGTCTCACGTTGCATCTGAGCCAGAAGATACTACAGGAAAACCTCTGCCTGCTGGATCTACCAAAGCTAAGTGTATCTGCTGTAAACTTTTGGTAGCTATTCCTCCAGCTGTTGTTTGTATTAAATGTCATGACAAACTTGTTAATGCAGATAATATTTCCTTTAGTGGTGTACCATTGCCTGTTGCAGTTCCCTCAACATCTAAGGTGCAGAATGTTCCTGATAACATAAGAGATTTTGTTTCTGAATCTATAAAGAAGGCTTTGTCTGTTATTTCTCCTTCTAGTAAACGTAAAAAGTCTTTTAAATCTTCTCTCTCTACAGATGAATTTTTAAATGAACACCATCATTCTGATTCTTTGGACTCTTCTGGTTCAGAGGATTCTGTCTCAGAGATTGATGCTGATAAATCTTCATATTTATTTAAGATGGAATTTATTCGCTCTTTACTTAAAGAAGTACTAATTGCTTTAGAAATAGAGGATTCTAGTCCTCTTGATACTAATTCTATACGTTTGGATAAGGTTTTTAAAGCTCCTGCGGTTATTCCAGAAGTCTTTCCTGTTCCTAATGCTATTTCTGCAGTAATTGCTAAGGAATGGGATAGATTGGGTAATTCATTTACTCCTTCTAAACGTTTTAAGCAATTATATCCTGTTCCGCCTGACAGGTTAGAATTTTGGGACAAAATCCCTAAAGTTGATGGGGCTATTTCTACCCTTGCTAAACGTACTACCATTCCTACATCAGATGGTACCTCGTTTAAGGATCCTTTAGATAGAAAAATTGAATCTTTTCTAAGAAAAGCTTATCTATGTTCAGGTAATCTTCTTAGACCTGCTATATCATTGGCTGATGTTGCTGCAGCTTCAACTTTTTGGTTGGAAACTCTAGCGCAACAAGTAACAAATCGTGATTCTCATGATATTATTATTCTTCTCCAGCATGCTAATAATTTCATCTGTGATGCCATTTTTGATATTATTAGAGTTGATGTTAGATTTATGTCTCTGGCTATCTTAGCCAGAAGAGCTTTATGGCTTAAGACTTGGAATGCTGATATGGCTTCTAAATCAACTCTACTTTCCATTTCTTTCCAGGGAAACAAATTATTTGGTTCTCAGTTGGATTCTATTATTTCAACTGTTACTGGTGGGAAAGGAACTTTTTTACCACAGGATAAAAAGTCTAAAGGTAAAAACAGGGCTAACAATCGTTTTCGTTCCTTTCGTTTTAACAAAGAACAAAAGCCTGATCCTTCGTCCTCAGGAGCAGTTTCAGTTTGGAAACCATCTCCAGTCTGGAATAAATCCAAGCCTGCTAGAAAGGCAAAGCATGCTTCTAAGTTCACATGAAGGTACGGCCCTCATTCCAGTTCAGCTGGTAGGGGGCAGGTTACGTTTTTTCAAAGAAATTTGGATCAATTCTGTTCACAATCTTTGGATTCAGAACATTGTTTCAGAAGGGTACAGAATTGGTTTCAAGATGAGACCTCCTGCAAAGAGATTTTTTCTTTCCCATGTCCCAGTAAATCCAGTGAAAGCTCAAGCATTTCTGAATTGTGTTTCAGATTTAGAGTTGGCTGGAGTAATTATGCCAGTTCCAATTCCGGAACAGGGGATGGGGTTTTATTCAAATCTCTTCATTGTACCAAAGAAGGAGAATTCCTTCAGACCAGTTCTGGATCTAAAATTATTGAATCGTTATGTAAGGATACCAACGTTCAAGATGGTAACTGTAAGGACTATATTGCCTTTTGTTCAGCAAGGGAATTATATGTCCACAATAGATTTACAGGATGCATATCTGCATATTCCGATTCATCCAGATCATTATCAGTTCCTGAGATTCTCTTTTCTAGACAAGCATTACCAATTTGTGGCTCTACCGTTTGGCCTTGCTACAGCTCCAAGAATTTTCACAAAGATTCTCGGTGCCCTTCTGTCTGTAATCAGAGAACAGGGTATTGTGGTATTTCCTTATTTGGACGATATCTTGGTACTTGCTCCGTCTTTACATTTAGCAGAGTCTCATACGAATCGACTTGTGTTGTTTCTTCAAGATCATGGTTGGAGGATCAATTTACCAAAAAGTTCTTTGATTCCTCAAACAAGGGTAACCTTTCTGGGTTTCCAGATAGATTCAGTGTCCATGACTTTGTCTTTAACAGACAAGAGACGTCTAAAATTGATTACAGCCTGTCGAAACCTTCAGTCTCAATCATTCCCTTCGGTAGCCTTATGCATGGAAATTCTAGGTCTTATGACTGCTGCATCGGACGCGATCCCCTTTGCTCGTTTTCACATGCGACCTCTTCAGCTCTGTATGCTGAACCAATGGTGCAGGGATTTCACGAAGATATATCAATTAATATCTTTAAAACCGATTGTTCGGCACTCTCTAACGTGGTGGACAGATCACCATCGTTTAATTCAGGGGGCTTCTTTTGTTCTTCCGACCTGGACTGTAATTTCAACAGATGCAA
The DNA here is from genome assembly GCF_027579735.1 of Bombina bombina. Lineage (NCBI taxonomy): Eukaryota > Metazoa > Chordata > Amphibia > Anura > Bombinatoridae > Bombina > Bombina bombina. The sequence goes on along the minus strand of NC_069505.1, from coordinate 346,153,571 downwards.
GTCTCACAGGTTGGGGAGCTGTGTGGGGATCTCTGACGGCACAAGGAGTTTGGGAATCTCAGGAGGTGAGATTACCGATCAATATCTTGGAACTCCGTGCAGTTTTCAGAGCTCTTCAGTTTTGGCCTCTTCTGAAGAGAGAATCGTTCATTTGTTTTCAGACAGACAATGTCACAACTGTGGCATACATCAATCATCAAGGAGGGACTCACAGTCCTCTGGCTATGAAAGAAGTATCTCGAATTTTGGTTTGGGCGGAATCCAGCTCCTGTCTAATCTCTGCGGTTCATATCCCAGGTGTAGACAATTGGGAAGCGGATTATCTCAGTCGCCAAACGTTGCATCCGGGCGAATGGTCTCTTCACCCAGAGGTATTTCTTCAGATTGTTCAAATGTGGGGGTTCCCAGAGATAGATCTGATGGCCTCTCATCTAAACAAGAAACTTCCCAGGTATCTGTCCAGATCCCGGGATCCTCGGGCGGAGGCAGTGGATGCATTATCACTTCCTTGGAAGTATCATCCTGCCTATATCTTTCCGCCTCTAGTTCTTCTTCCAAGAGTAATCTCCAAGATTCTGAGGGAATGCTCGTTTGTTCTGCTAATAGCTCCGGCATGGCCTCACAGGTTTTGGTATGCGGATCTTGTCCGGATGGCATCTTGCCAACCATGGACTCTTCCGTTAAGACCAGACCTTCTGTCTCAAGGTCCTTTTTTCCATCCGGATCTGAAATCCTTAAATTTAAAGGTATGGAGATTGAACGCTTGATTCTTGGTCATAGAGGTTTCTCTGACTCCGTGATTAATACTATGTTACAGGCTCGTAAATCTGTATCTCGAGAGATATATTATAGAGTCTGGAAGACTTATATTTCTTGGTGTCTTTCTCATCATTTTTCTTGGCATTCTTTTAGAATACCGAGGATTTTACAGTTTCTTCAGGATGGTTTAGATAAGGGTTTGTCCGCGAGTTCTTTGAAAGGACAAATCTCCGCTCTTTCTGTTCTTTTTCACAGAAAGATTGCTATTCTTCCTGATATTCATTGTTTTGTACAAGCTTTGGTTCGTATAAAACCTGTCATTAAGTCAATTTCTCCTCCTTGGAGTTTGAATTTGGTTCTGGGAGCTCTTCAAGCTCCTCCGTTTGAACCTATGCATTCATTGGACATTAAATTACTTTCTTGGAAAGTTTTGTTCCTTTTGGCCATCTCTTCTGCTAGAAGAGTTTCTGAATTTTCTGCTCTTTCGTGTGAGTCTCCTTTTCTGATTTTTCATCAGGATAAGGCGGTGTTGCGAACTTCTTTTGAATTTTTACCTAAAGTTGTGAATTCCAACAACATTAGTAGAGAAATTGTGGTTCCTTCATTATGTCCTAATCCTAAGAATTCTAAGGAGAAATCATTGCATTCTTTGGATGTTGTTAGAGCTTTGAAATATTATGTTGAAGCTACGAAATCTTTCCGTAAGACTTCTAGTCTATTTGTTATCTTTTCCGGTTCTAGGAAAGGCCAGAAAGCTTCTGCCATTTCTTTGGCATCTTGGTTGAAATCTTTAATTCATCTTGCCTATGTTGAGTCGGGTAAAATTCCGCCTCAGAGAATTACAGCTCATTCTACTAGGTCAGTATCTACTTCCTGGGCGTTTAGGAATGAAGCTTCGGTTGACCAGATCTGCAAAGCAGCAACTTGGTCCTCTTTGCATACTTTTACTAAATTCTACCATTTTGATGTATTTTCTTCTTCTGAAGCAGTTTTTGGTAGAAAAGTTCTTCAGGCAGCGATTTCAGTTTGAATCTTCTGCTTATGTTTTTTGTTAAACTTTATTTTGGGTGTGGATTATTTTCAGCAGGAATTGGCTGTCTTTATTTTATCCCTCCCTCTCTAGTGACTCTTGTGTGGAAAGATCCACATCTTGGGTAGTCATTATCCCATACGTCACTAGCTCATGGACTCTTGTTAATTACATGAAAGAAAACATAATTTATGTAAGAACTTACCTGATAAATTCATTTCTTTCATATTAACAAGAGTCCATGAGGCCCACCCTTTTTTGTGGTGGTTATGATTTTTTTGTATAAAGCACAATTATTCCAATTCCTTATTTTATATGCTTCGCACTTTTTTTCTTATCACCCCACTTCTTGGCTATTCGTTAAACTGATTTGTGGGTGTGGTGAGGGGTGTATTTATAGGCATTTTAAGGTTTGGGAAACTTTGCCCCTCCTGGTAGGAATGTATATCCCATACGTCACTAGCTCATGGACTCTTGTTAATATGAAAGAAATGAATTTATAAGGTAAGTTCTTACATAAATTATGTTTTTCACCATACCCACAGGATATCCCTATATAGGGGATGATTAGAAATAGTTCCCCCCAATTCCTTATTCGACGCATGAACCACGAAATTAAAAGAGAACGGGGAGCAAACTTAATGTTCTAAACACTCATCTGAGTATCTAAAATACAGTAACAGCCAATCAACTGGGAAGTGTAGAATAGAAGCATGATTATACCCTTCCAGATTAGGTAAAGCCAGGACCCCTTTACAGCATGGTTAATATAACTTAGCAAGTTTTATTCTTGCTTTCCTCCCACTCCATAAAAAGTATCTCAAAGATTGATTGAAACGCCAAAGATCAATCTTCTTAATCAGTAAAGGAAGCATCCTTAATGTATAAAGAATTTTAGGGATAATAAACATCTTAAAGAGAGCTATTTTACCTGTCAAAAAACTGGCAGTGCTGCCCAGCTCTTCATCTTATCCCCACCATTACCAAGGATGGTGGAGATATTATCCCTATACCAATTTGCAGAGTGAGCTGAAATCTTTAAACCTAAGCACTTCAATGTTTTGATTTCTATAAATTGATAAGATTGAGAATCCTCTGGATTTTTTTTTAGCCAAAGTATTTTAGATTTTGTCAGGTTAGTTTTATAGCCTGATACTTCACTATACTGGTCTAAAAGATTCACAATCTTTTCAGTCTGGTTCCTTGGATTGGCTACAAATAATAAAAGATCATCCACAAATAAAGCAGTTTTAAGTATAGTGTTACCTATACTAATTCCTGATAACATTTCTCTCAATTTGATAGCCAAAGGCTCTATTATCAAGTCAAATAATAAAGGAGACAGGGGACAACCCTGTCAAGTTCCCCTTGTCAAAGTGAATGAATGTGTGTATACCATTATTGATCACCAGTAGAGAAGCTATTATATCAGAATAGATATTTGCAACAAATTCCCCAAATTGCCCTACAAAACCAAACCTCTCCAAAACCTGAATCAAAAAAGACCATTCCACTCTGTCGAAGGCCTTCTCTCTATCCAAGGATTGCAGGAAGGCCTCTGGCAGAGCGGACTGGTTGATCCTAATACTGACAAATTACATGCAAGATTTTCCTTATACTTACTTCTGGCATACTTCCTGTAATAAACCCTACTTGGTCCTGATAAATAATCTTAGGCAGTATGGATTTAATCCTTTCTGCCAAAATATTCATTAATATCTTGTAATCAAGATTAAGCAGGGAAATAGGTCTTTATGAGGTAATATCTGAGGGATCTTTATTATTCTTAGGGATTAAAATAATATTAGCTTTTTTTTAAACTTTCAGATATTTTATAGTTATTTTTTCAAAATAGGTATTATAGAGATCGGTCAGAACGGGAACTATTTCTGGCAAGATAATTTGATAAAACTCCAGAAGTAATTTATCCGGACCTGGAGTTTTCCCTTTAGCCGTAGACATGATTATTTTTTTAACTTCATTCTCGCTTATTGGCAAGTTTAAAGCTTAAAAATCGGAAATCTTAGGAAAATTGACCTTATCCAAGATTTTTTTGATGTTCTCCAAATCCGGACACTGTGATGAATATAAATCAGTATAAAAACTGTGGAATAAACTAAATATTTGATTTTGTTCCGTGTAAGTTATATGTTTGTCTTTCAAAGCCGCTACTGGCTTCCTCCTAGTTTGTCTCCTAAACATTGAGGCCATGAGTTTACCTACTTTGTTGCCATACCTAGAAAACCTAGCAGAACTCTGATGCTAATACTTCTTATTATACAATCAAACAATTATATATACAGACACTTTAATTAACATTTTGATTTTTGCATCCTAAATGCATTATTTTGTGCTTTGTGATGATGAATTTTATACCCCACTAATTTGTCCAAACATCCAGTGACATCACAAGCATAAATATTTTTTTTAAAGTGTGCTCCTAACTACTATTTAATATCTAGTTGATAATATATATAAATTACAAAGGCCTAAAACACATTACTAACAGCCACTAAAACCAGCCATCACTTCTATGCTACTGTATCTGGTTGAAGTCAATTACAGGTTATAAAAATTACATGCTATCCAACATTTTTTAATTGGTCAGGTATTGTTGCTAGGTCACATGCTCTGAAATTCTAAATTTTTCTTTCAAAACTGCTACTAGCTAATGTTTAGACATACTTGGAAATCCATTGCAGCATTTTTCTATACTGGTCTGGCTCCATTTCTTGGACAGGATTAAGATCTAGCCCACAGTTCACTAAATTGCTATCCTTTAAATTTGTTACTGTCGTATGTAAGGACAATTGTCTGTTGTATGCTCTTATTAAAATATTCTTGAAGGGGGGTGGAGCCAGCTGCTGAGGCGATCGGATGTGCCTACTGAGAGCTCCTGGCCCAAAGCTTCCATATTCAGGGATAATCGTTGAATACAAGCTTCAAATTAAAATTAAAGTATTCAAGAACCCCAAGCCATTTATACAAATACTGCAGGGGACTAAGAAAGTGTTCAGGGATTACATAATTGGCCATGGTGCCTCAATAACGCCATACGGAACGGCAAAATGGAAGACCTCCACGCAGTGCTACAGACCGTACTGATGGAATTTGGGATCAGCTTCAGCGGCTGCTACACAATACTCCACCTGCGGACATACAAGTAGAGACAGGATGTGCTGAGGGACAAGAGGGTAAAGCGTCATCGCCAAAAAAGGTTACTCAGCCAGAAGTCACTAAATCGCTCATTGAAAACAACTATTACATAGAACACTCTTCCACACTATGCGGTGATCCTCTTTCCATGCTACCTGTGAATACTCCGAGATTTACAGCTGACCTTATTGATTGCAATGCGGAGTACCGCCCGACAGGCATTTTAGAGCAGGGACAAGGCTCCTTCTATGCGCCTGAGACACTTGGAACATTGACAAAATTAAAGCAGCACGCATGGTCACTATCAATGATGCAGATTGATCTGGATGGCCTGGTAAGCGGAGCTCCTCTCCCTCTCATGCAATGACTGAGGGAAGAGGATGATTCCTGGCTCCAACTTCACAGAACAACAACAACGCATATTGATGTTAAAGAGCGAAACTGCCATTACTCAGGACCAATAACATGGATGTTGCTGTGGGATCCAGGCTGCTCTACAGCAGAATGACTAACCCTTAGGCTCCTACCACTGACAGATAAATATTGCCCACCATAACTCGAAGTTTGTTAGAGATGGTAACCTTTTCTTTTCCTAAGAACTTTACGAAGTTCATACATGGGACTTTATACACAATGTGTCTGCCTCTTTGATATTAGCGTTCACAGTGTTGAAACTCAAAGGAACTGACCATATATTTGTTATTCAAGATGTGTACTTATTTTTTTTGTAGATTGACATTCTTCAACTCAATTGACCAATGTTAGTATTGATAGGGGTAGATTACTGTTTATAGGAAAACACACTCAATCCTGCATATTCTAAATATAAGAGCTAATAGATTCTGGCAATTTACCTTTAGAGCAACACCACTCTACTCTGTAGAATTCAGACTTTATTCATATACATTAGTCAGAACCATGAAGTCTTAAGTTACAATATCTCTACCGCCTGTCTGTTTTTAGACATAGCCTTCTCAAAAATGAGGATATTATTAATGTTCCTAACTAGCTTAAGATATACACCTATTGTAGTCCACTATACAAGGTAGTAATGTATAATACTTAGACCGCCAGGACCATATGATATAGGTAACAGATGTAACTATACTTATAGTATATTGCTGAGCTACGGTGATACTTTACACAGATGATATGTGCTGCCTGCGGCCGGGGCGGTGTGTTTTTGTCTTTGTTTATTTTTTACCGACACCACCAACATCCAGTGACTTCTTTTTCCTTTAATAGTTACTTAAAGCTCTTAGCATAAGCCTAGGCAAGATTATCCCCTCCTCTACATTGATAGAGTAAGCTATACAACCCATAGACCTATGTATACGCATACTATAACTTGAACACAATATAGTAGATTTTATCAAATGGTTAGTAAGATTGCAATGTATGTTATATTCTTCTATCTAAATGTCTGTTATGCCTTCGTTGACTGTAGTACCACTCTACCTGAAATGTACAGCAGGTTAATACATCTATGTCTTGTATCAATATATAAACCTAGTATTATGTCATAGTCAGCTCATATATCTTTGATATATTGAGACTTGAGTAAAGTTTTTGAGCATTATTTACGGTACTTTCCACTACTTTGGTGTTGGTTGAGAGTTTAGCCGCTATTTGGTATGAGATCCAGAGTGGAAATGAGTCTTTACAATACCCGAACTGCAATCCAATAGCAAATATATTCTTATTTGGTACACCAACTTCCAGTTTCTATTATATATTATTCTATTAGCACCTATAAAATATACCCGCCAACTGCACCCTCCCCCCTCGAAAATTTAATTTTACTTTTTTCCATGGCTCCATTTGTTAAAGTTACTGTTTTAAAGGTTAATATTAGGAGGTAATGTTTCATAAGTGGTCTAATTAGTTGAAGGGGACATTTTATCAGTTTTATAGATAAAAAATGAGATGCCGTACTATCTGCTTATATTTTTATACAGACATATATATTGAGATTGTTATGTTACTTCTTGACATATTGTATTATTTCTATGATAACTTTTATAGGATGCCCTACTCTGTAATTTTCGTGTTACTTCATGACATCTGTATATCTCGCTGTACGATAAGCTTCTCTTCAATAAAATTAAGAAAATGCCATAATGACAATATAATTCTAAACAGACATTTCCTTGTTTAACCCCTTCACCCAAAAGACATATATATACGTCTTGCAGTACTTTGCCTATCGTACTACAAGACGTATATATTCGTCTTCGCTTCAGGAAGCTCCAGAACTCTCAGCTGTTAAGTTACATATGGAGCCGAGCTTAGGCTCCATATGAGGGCAGATGCCTTATTGTTACAGACGGTGACACTGTGTGTGTCACCATCTGTAATGATCATTGCTCGTGCCGGTGGTAGTTGTGGACTGGAGGCGAGTGGGGGGCCCAGCAGGGGAGGCGGGAGGGAGAGGTAGGAAGTGGGAGGGCCCTATACTACAGCAAAAAATAATTAAAGGGACAGGGAGGGATGGGGCGAAATGGGATCTGGGGGTGTGGGGGGCCTTAACTAAAGGGTGTGGGGGGGAGGTGGGGGGACACGTTACAGAAAATATGTAAAAAATAATAATAAAAAAAGTATTAAATTACAACTGCCAGTACCTAAGATGGTGGGTAATAGATAGAGGGGTAAGGAGGTTTAGAGAGCTGTTTGTGGAGGATCAGGGAGGTTGGGGGTTAAGGGGGGATCCTACACTGCAGAAAATATTAAATAAAAATATTTTATTAAAAAAAACCCTAATATTTTCATGCTGGCAGACTATCTGTCATTACCTAAGATTGGGGTTACCAGTGGGGGGTGGGGGAGGGAAGAGAGCTGTTTCGGAGGGTTCAGGTAGGGATCATGTAGTGGGAAGTGTCTGGTGGGAGGCTAATCTCTACACTAAAGGGCCAATTTATGAAAGTGCGGATGGACATGATACAATGTAGCGTATCATGTCCGCCGCACATCGATAAATGCCGATAAATGTTTGTGCAATGCTGCCCCCTGCAGATTTGCGGCCAATCAGCCCGATTGTATAGGATTGGGCGGATTGATGCCTGCAGCCTCAGAGCAGGCGGACAAGATATGGAGCAGCAGTCTTTAAACCGCTGCTTCATAATTACTGTTTCCAGGAGAGCCTGAAGGCTCGCGCGGAAAAAGGTGATAATTCGGCCCCTAAAGCTAAAATTAACGTTTTAAGATACCTAATTAACCCATTCACTGCCGGGAATAAAAGAAGTGTGTTGCGCAGCTGCAATTAGTGGCCTTCTAATTACCAAAAAGCAATGGCAAAGCCATACATGTCTGCTATTTCTGAACAAAAGGGATCCCAGAGAAACTTTTACAAACATTTGTGCCATGATTGCACAAGCAGTATGTAAATAATTTCTGTGAGAAACCCAAAGTTTGTGAAAAAAAGTACCAATTTTTTTTTATTTGATCGCATTTGGCGGTGAAATGGTGGCATGAATGGGCCTAGATCTACTTATACATATTTATAGTTTTGACAGGTAAATTAAAAAAAAACAAGGCTCCATTTCTGTTTAAATGGAGTGATAGCAAAAATGCTAGAAATTTTGGGAACATTTTTGTCTGAAAGTGCAGGTAGTCAAAGGGTTAAAGGGATAGTAAACTCCAAAAATGGTATTTTTTAAAAAAGATAGATAATCCCTTTGTGGCCCATTCCCCAGTTTTGCACAGCCAACATGGTAATATTAATAAGCTTTTTACCTCTGTGATTATCTTGTATATAAGCCTCTTCTGACAGCCCCCTGATCACATACATTTTTATTTATTATCTATTGAATTGCATTTTAGCCAATTAGTGCTGTGTTGTGCACAACTTCACGGGCGTGAGCACAACGTGTATCTATATTGCTCACATGAATTTGCAGTCTCTTGTTGCAAAAAGCTAATATAAAAGCAAGTGAAAAGAGGCCGTCTGTAGTGGTTTTGAAACAGGCAGAAATTTAGAGGTTTAAATGTTATAAAGTATATTAATATAACAATGCTGGTTGTGCACAGCTGGGGAATGGGTAGCAAAGGCGTTATCTATCTTTTTAAACAATAACAATTTTGGTGTTGACTGTCCCTTTAAATAAACCAAAAAACTGCATTTATTTGGTGGTAAACATTACAGGTAAATGAAAAAAAAGGTCAAATATGTTATTTACAAATTATTGATCTGGATCTGGTTACAACTGAAATCTTTTCAGCAAGCCAAAGTATAAAAAAGGGATTTGACACACTCGTGACCTTTAAGCTCCCAAATCCTTTTTTGCTATGCAACACTGTTGAGAAATATTTAAAAAAAGAACCGTGTGTGATATTTATTTCCTAAAACTATTCCAACAAGAAGGTTACTCATTAATTAGTGGCGTAGTGTTTTATTGAACCAAAGCTGTTTACTGCAACTATTTGACATCATTGGGGTCTCTAACAATGGAGTACATCAGTTATACGCTCTTGGTATTATCTTCAACTTTGTGCTTTCTACATTCAAGCTACAGTATTAAGGTAAGTGTCTATATGGAATTAAAAATAGTATTCAATATTAAAATTAAATCTCACAATTCTTTTATATCTAGTTTTAATAGTACAGTGAACACCTTGAGATTTTAATACAAAACGTTTAGTTATGTAGAGTAAAACAACTTTGCAATATTTTCTTTTGCCTCCTTTAAATGTAATTAAACATTACAAACAGCTAACCCTGCTACATATCATTCCCTAATTGGCTTTAACAGATAAGAACTGCAAAATAATGCACTTTATACTAACAATATGACAGTGGCTAGCCTTGTCTGTAGACACAAGCCCAATTACCGTAAAGAAGATGTTCATTTGTTTTAAAAATATTTAGAATTGGCTGATATATTATTCTAAAGCAACACAAGTGAAATGTCTTGCAATTACAGTGTTTAAAGCCTATTCGAAGGGACATTATACACTGTATTTTTCTTTGCATAAATGTTTTGTAGATGATCCATTTATATAGCCCATCCGTTTTTTTTTGTTTTTTTTTAAATTGATAGTTTTGCTTATTTTTAAATAACTTTGCTCTGATTTTCAGACTCCTAACCAAGCCCCAAAGTTTTAGGAGAATACCAACGTATAACTACTCCAGCTTGCTCCTGTTTGTGTAAAATGTCTTTTTATATGCAAAGGAAGGGGGAGGGGGGAAGTGTCTGATATTTCCCACTTGCAGTGGGTGTTCCAGTAACCTTTTAAACAGAGCTAAACTGGAAGCTTCTGTTTTGTTGAAAATTGGTGTATAGTGTCCTTTCAAGTATACTGACCTGAATATTGCCTCTTAACATGGCAAAGAAAGGAAAACAAAAACTATGATTTGATTTGGAATATTAGCATGTTAAAACTCATTACTAGATACTGCAAAAGGGGGTAACACTATTGCCCCCAATCTATATAATTAAAATTAGAGTACAATGCAAATGTATTGCAATACTTTTATGGCCATTCTAGTGCCTAAGCTGATCATATGTGACATTTGGGGTTGTGTATTCTTTATTCCTACACTATGCTAGTAAAGGTGTTATGTTTGCATTATACAAGATACATTTTAAAATGTAAATAATTTTAAATAGACAAAAACTTAAAGGGACATTTGACTGTCATCAGATTTGCTTTGATCTCATGTTATTCTTTATTGAAGAGATATCTAGATAGTTTGGGAGCACTACGTGACAGGAAATAGTGCTGCCATCTAGTGCTTTTGCTAATTTATAACATTGTTGCAAAACTGCTGCTATATAGTGCTGCAGACACGTGCACACTCCTGAACTTACCTTCCTGCTTTTCAACAAAGGATAACAAGAAAACAAAGACAATTTGACAATAGCAGTACATTGGAAAGTTGTTCAAAATTGTATGTTCTATCTGAATGATGAAATACATTTTTGGGTGTTATGACCCTTTAATGTGTTCCCAAAGATCCTTTTTACCTGCTGCAGTATATTGTTTTTGTTTCAAATAGTAAATTACACCGAGATTACGAGTTTGGTGTTAGCCTTAAAAAGCAGCGTTGAGAGGTCCCAACGCTGCTTTTTACCTAACGCTGGTATTACGAGTCTGGTGGCAGGTACAGGTGTACCGCTCACTTTTCTTCCACGACTCGAGCTTACCGCAAATCCCCTTACGTCAATTGCGTATCCTATCTTTTTAATGGGATTTGCCTAATGCTGGTATTACGAGTCTTGGAAGAAGTGAGCGGTAGACCCTCTCCTGTCAAGACTCCTACCGCATTTAAAAGTCAGTAGTTAAGAGTTTTATGGGCTAACGCCGGAACATAAAACTCTTAACTAAAGTGCTACAAAGTACACTAACACCCATAAACTACCTATGAACCCCTAAACCGAGGACCCCCCACATCGCAAACACTAAAATAAATATTTTTAACCCCTAATCTGCCGACCGGACATCGCCGCCACCTACATTATACCTATGAACCCCTAATCTGCTGCCCCTAACATCGCCGACACCTACATTATATTTATTAACCCCTAATCTGCCGCCCCCAACGTCGCCGCCACCTACCTACAATTATTAACCCCTAATCTGCCGACTGGACATCACCGCCACTTTAATAAATGTATTAACCCCTAAACCGCCGCACTCCCGCCTCGCAAACACTAGTTACTTTTTATCAACCCCTAATCTGCCGTCCCTAACATCGCCGACACCTACTTACATTTATTAACCCCTAATCTGCCACCCTCAACGTCGCCGCTACTATATTAAAGTTATTAACCCCTAAAAACCTAATTCTAAACCTACCCCCCCAGCTTAAATATAATTTAAATTAAACTAAATACATTTAACATAATTAAATAAATTAATCCTATTTAAAACTAAATACTTACCTATAAAATAAACCCTAAGATAGCTACAATATAACTAATAGTTACATTGTAGCTATCTTAGGATTTATATTTATTTTACAGGCAACTTTGTATTTATTTTAACTAGGTACAATAGTTATTAAATAGTTATTAACTATTTAATAACTACCTAGCTAAAATAAGTACAAAAGTACCTGTAAAATAAATCCTAACCTAAGTTACAATTACACCTAACACTACACTATCATTAAATAAATTACCTAAACTACCTACAATTAATTACAATTAAATTCAATAAACTAAATTACCAAAAAAAAAACCACTAAATTACAGACAATAAAAAAAGAATTACAAGAAGTTTAAACTAATTACACCTAATCTAATCCCCTCAAAATAATAAAATTTCCCTACCCTATACTAAATTACAAATAGCCCTTAAAAGGGCCTTTTGCGGGGCATTGCCCCAAAGTAATCAGCTCTTTTACCTGTAAAAGAAAAATACAATACCCCACCAATATTAAAACCCACCACCCACACACCCCTACTCTAAAACCCACCCAATCCCCCCTTACAAAAACCTAACACTAACCCCCTGAAGATCTCCCTACCTTGAGCCGTCTTCACCCAGCCGGGCACAAGTGGTCCTCCATACGGCAGAAGTCTTCATCCGATCGGGGCAGAAGAGGTCATCCAGACGGCAGAAGGCTTTATCCAAGCGGCATCTTCTATCTTCATCCTTCCGGAGCGGAGCCATCTTCAATCCAGCCGACGCGGAGCCATCCTCTTCAAACGACGTCCTAATGAAGAATAAAGGTTCCTTTAAATGTCATCCAAGATGGCGTGCCTTGAATTCTGATTGGCTGATAGGATTCTTTCAGCCAATCGGAATTAAGGTAGGAAAAATCCTATTGGCTGATTGTTCCTACCTTAATTCCGATTGGCTGATAGGATTCTATCAGCCAATCGGAATTGAAGGGATGCCATCTTGGATGATGTCATATAAAGGAACCTTCATTCTTCGTTAGGACGTTGTTTGAAGAGGATGGCTCCGCGTCGGCTGGATTGAAGATGGCTCCGCTCCAGAAGGATGAAGATAGAAGATGCCGCTTGGATGAAGCCTTCTGCCGTCTGGAGGACCTCTTTTGCCCCGATCGGATGGAGACTTCTGCCGTATGGAGGACCATTTTTGCCCGGCAGGGTGAAGACGGCTCAAGGTAGGGAGATCTTCAGGGGGTTAGTGTTAGGTTTTTTTAAGGGGTGATTGGGTGGGTTTGAGAGTAGGGGTGTGTGGGTGGTGGGATTTAATGTTGGGGGGGCATTGTATTTTTCTTTTACAGGTAAAAGAGCTGATTACTTTGGGGCAATGCCCCGCAAAAGGCCCTTTAAGGGCTATTTATAATTTAGTATAGGGTAGGGAAATTTTATTATTTTTGGGGGCTTTTTTATTTTATTAGGGGGATTAGATTAGGTGTAATTAGTTTAAAATTCTTGAAATTCTTTTTTATTTTCTGTAATTTAGTGTTTTTTTTTTTTGGTAATTTAGTTTATTGAATTGAATTGTAATTAATTGTATGTAGTTTAGGTAATTTATTTAATGATAGTGTAGTGTTAGGTGTAATTGTAACTTAGGTTATTATTTATTTTACAGGTAATTTTGTACTTATTTTAGCTAGCTAGGTATTGTACCTAGTTAAAATAAATACAAAGTTGCCTGTAAAATAAATATAAATCCTAAACTAGCTACAATGTAACTATTAGTTATATTGTAGCTAGCTTAGGGTTTATTTTATAGGTAAGTATTTAGTTTTAAATAGGATTAATTTATTTAATTATGTTAAATGTATTTCGTTTAATTTAAATTATATTTAAGTTGGGGGGGTTAGACTTAGGGTTAGACTTAGGTTTAGGGGTTAATAAATTTATTATAGTAGCGGCGATGTCCGGTCAGCAGATTAGGGGTTAATAATTGTAGGTAGGTGGCGGGAACGTTGGGGGCGGCAGATTAGGGATTAATAAATATAATGTAGGTGGCGGCGATGTTGGGGGCAGTAGATTAGGGGTTCATAGGGATAATGTAGGTGGCAGCGGTGTCCGGAGCGGCAAATTAGGGGTTAATAATATAATGTAGGTGTCAGTGATAGCGGGGGCGGCAGATTAGGGGTTAATAAGTGTAAGATTAGGGGTGTTTAGACTCGGGGTTCATGTTAGGGTGTTAGGTGTAGACATATTTTTTATTTTCCCATAGGAAACAATGGGGCTGCGTTAGAAGCTGGACGCTGCTTTTTTGCAGGTGTTAGGTTTTTTTCAAGCCAGCTCAGCCCTATTGTTTCCTATGGGGAAATCGTGCACAAGCACGTTCAGCCAGCTTACCGCTACCATAAGCAACGCTGGTATTGAGGTGAGATGTGGAGCTAAATTTTGCTCTACGCTCACCTTTTTGCGGCTAACGCCAGGTTTAAAAGAACCTGTAATACCAGCGTTGGCTTAAGGTAGCATTAGAAAAAAAAGCCTCGTTAGCAACGCACCCCTGTTAATGCCAAACTCGTAATCTAGGAGTTAGTCTTTATTTTATCATTTAAAAAAACTGCTTTTGCTTTTTAAAACCACCACCTATACTAAGAATTTCAGTACTACAGTATTGGTTATAGAAAAGCTGAAATAAACAAGGGCAGCAGAAATCCCAGTGCTTGGAATGCAATGAACTCTTATCAACCACTTGACTGTGCACATTGTTCCTTTAATGTTTTCCCAATGTTTTTTTTTTATACCACGTAAAAGAGGAGGTGTGCTTTTTCTGCTTGACTCATGCCATTTACATGGGTTGAGGTTTCAGTGAGGAAAAACAGCTTTTCACATTTAAAACTAAATCTAAATAAACAACTTCCCATACATGTAGGGCCAGATTACAAGTGGAGTTTTATAAACATGTTTTCTTTCCTAAGATATGGAGAGTCCACAACGTCACCCATTACTAGTGGGAATATCACTCCTAGTCAGCAGGGGGAGTCAAAGAGCACCACAGCAAAGCTGTTAAGTGTGACTCCCCTACCATAATTCCCAGTCATTCTCTTTGCCTCTGTCAATGGAGGAGGTGAAGTTAGGTGTCTGAAGAAATTAATTCCTTTTTTGGGTACTTTTCCCTGCAAGCAAGGATTTGGGGTTTAGCTTAGTCCACGTTAATCTCTTCAGTAGAGTAGTGGTTGCTTTTAAGCAGTTAGGAAGTTGTGAGGTGATCCTTGCTCTGTTTCTTAACATATTGCTGCCCTAGTATAGAAAGCCAGAGTATGTTTACTCCGTTCTTTCTTTTTTCTACAGGTCTCTGTAAGTAGTATGTGCGCTTTCACACCTTGTAGGCTGTCCTTCTGCCAGACGGGTAGACTGCAGGTAAGTGCCTTTTGTCTTCTAGGTATGAAGACTGCACTTTATGAAGACAGCTAGGTATACAGATGGGGAAATGCCACTCATAATATAGTTAACTTTGCATTTATTTGGGACTTGTAAATCCTTTATGCTCAGGATTTATTAAGGGCAGGTGCAGGCACGTGTATGTGAAGGGTTGTGTATTTTTATCGTGGCTGTGTGTGTATCACATAGGACATGCTGTGGTTGTGGTCTTATTTAGTTTAGCTCTTGTGATATAATGAGCCAATTTGTCAAGAGACTTATTTTTAACATTTAACAAGACTTTTTTCCCGGCTGTGGAACACGCGCTTTATGCTTGCTGCCCAGTTCCTGTTCAGTGTCGGGTTTTGCCGGTCACGTAACACGCCTATTCGATGCGGAGAGGAACGGCACCATTTCTCCTCTGTATTCAGTGGCGGCTGAGTGTGGCAAGATTGTCTCTGTGTCAAATCTTGTCTTTGGGTCTCAGAGTATAACCCTTATTCTCCTGAAAGTGCGGTAAGGCACCTCAGTATATCTGAGGTGTAGAGGTGTCTGTAGTAGTTAAGTGTTTAGCGTATATTGCGCTTATAACATTTTTTTGAGTATCAGTTGGAATTTAAAGTGAAAATACTTTTTCCACCAAAAAATTTTTCTTTCTGGGGGGAATTTTTGCTTAAGGCTTTGGTCATGGAATCTGAAGATATTCCTTTCAACAAATGTTTATTATGTCTAGAGGCCCACAGCTTTCTCCTCAAACGTCCCAAGCCTCAATGGCGTCACATACAGTGGACTGTGGTTCCTCTCAGTCTCCTGGAGGAGTTTATTTGCCTGCAGATATTGCTGCTCATGTATCTTCTGCGGTATCTGCATCATTATTTGCTTTCCCTATATGAAAGGGAAAACGCAAGAGGAAGATAAGAGATTCAGATAGTAAGGTTTCTGTTACATCACCTGCTACTCAGGTTGCTATCCCTCATAATTGTAATGAGGAGGATACATTGGTAGCCTCTGATGGTGAAATCTCAGATTCAGACAGTATAATTCCTTCATCTGATGCTGAAGTAGTAACCTTCAGATTTAAGCTTGAACACCTTTGTGTATTGTTAAAGGAGGTTTTGGCTACTTTGGATGACTCCGATACTCCTGTCGTTGTCAACCTTAAGAAATCTAGTAAACTTAATAAATACTATGATGTTCCTTCCACCGTGGAAGTGTTTACTGTTCCAGACTGTGCAACGGAGATTATTTCACAGGAATGGGAGAAGCCAGGGATACCTTTTTCTCTGTCTCCCATCTTTAAAAATATGTTTCCTGTCGCTGACTCCATTAAAGATTCATGGCACACTATACCTAAAGTAGAAGGGGCTGTTTCTACTCTGGCTAAGAGAACTACTATTCCTATTGAGGATAGCTTCTCTTTTAAGGATCCAATAGACAAGAAGCTGGAGGCTTATTTGAAGAAGATGTATGTTCATCAAGGTCTTCAAAGGCAACCTGCAGTTTGTATTGCCACTGTGTCGAGTGTGGCATCTTATTGATGCAATGCCTTGTCTGATTCTATTTTGGTAGAGACTCCTTTGGAGGAGATCCAAGACAGAATTAAGGCTCTCAAGCTATCCAATTGCTTTATTTCTGATGCTACCATGCAAGTTATTAAACTGGGAGCCAAGATATCTGGCTTTGCTGTGCTAGCCCGCAGGGCGTTGTGGTTAAAATCTTGATCAGCTGGCTGATGTTACCTCTAAGTCCAAGCTTCTGGAACTTCCTTACAAGGGTAAGACCTTGTTTGGACCTGGTCTGGCAGAAATAATTTCTGATGTTACAGGTGGAAACTGGTCTTTTCTACCACAAGACAAGAAGAATAGACCTAAAAGACGTTTCTTAACTTCAAAGAAAAGTCTTCCTCCTCCTTTCCAAGCAGGAGCATTCCAAGTCTTCTTGGAAGCCCAATCTGTCTTGGATCAAGGGGAAGCAATCAAAGAAACCGACAGTTGAGTCTAAATCAGCATGAAAGGGATCGGATCAAGTGGGTGGCAGACTTTCTCTGTTTTATCGAGCATGGATAGGAGATTTCCCAGATCCCTGGGCTGTGGACATAGTAACTGTAATAGTCAGTGAGTTACTAGAAGGATGGATCACAACTGCAGATGCAGGAGATGAAAATTTGTATCACTTGTGCAGGAGGGCTATTGTGTAAGCATAGCATTTGCATAGCATTTGCTTTCAGTGACAAAATAATAATTGCTGATAGGATGCTGCTAGAATATAACAGCAAAGAACCTGACTTTACCAGTGAACACCCAAAACTGTTTATATGGCACTGTGTGGTGTTTAACTGAAATAAGTATAAGACGGGATAAGTTTCTCCCTTTAACTCAGGAGGCAGTGTATAAGCAGAAACAGTATCGCTTAATATTCTTTGTGGCCGTAACAGCTAGCTCTCTCTGTGACATGGAGTTACTACATAGCTTAGTAGTTGAAGGAGGAGAGGCTGTTTACAACAAAGTAACTTGTTTGGTATGTTCCAAGACTTTACTTGTAGCAAGTTTTACCGCCTGTATCCAAACCACTGTCTGAAGTAACAACAGCATGCAATGTTCCGGCTTGTAGCCAGCTGGAGGAGGGAGGAGGAGCCTGTTACCCACTCATGTTTCAGTACGGCTTGGAAGCATAGCCGCAAAATTAAGAATCAAATATAAATGTCCGTTTTTGTTTAATTCACTACTTACTACTACTGGTACCAGGTAAGGACAGGTTGATAGCTGCAGTGAAAGTTAATGTGACGTTATGCAGAAGTACAGAGCTGCGAACAGCTAACGGAGACATATGCAGGGAACACTGAGCAGGCTTGTGATGCAGCTGTTTGTTTGCGGTCCGATGAGCAGGAAGGGATTGTAGCTGATTTAGGAGGGCCAATAACGTAGCCACTGCATGGGATAGAGTCACTGTTGGAGTGAAGAAATAGCCAGTACTTTAGGTAGAAGAGGAAGTAGGTTATAATCCAAACGGCTTGATATTAATGAGAATGCTGGTGCAACACCACAGCTAGGTGCATCTACAAAGTTTAATAACTAAGCACCTGTTTGCAGTCAGGTGATCCCTTAAGTACAGGTAGGACAGGGAAACCATGTGACAAGATGGTGAGAGGGAGAAAGTGGAGTGGAATCCTTACATATGCCCCGCTTCAAGGAAGCTGATCCTCGGCTTGATGTTTCGGTCTATGGGGGTATCGCCTATGGAAACGAGAGAGAAGTCTTGGTGCATTTATATGGGTCTAAGGCTCCCAGGTGTCATCATCTGGGAAGTAGCCTTTCCAGCTAACCAAATACTGTAATTCTCCATTGTAGAACCAGGAGTTGAGAAGATCTTGAACTTCGAAGGAATCAGAATCCAGAGGAGTAGCTAGTGGTGGAAGAATGGTTGTCGTAGATGTAGAATCTGTTGCTGGTTTCAGGAGTGACACATGGAAAGTTGGATGGATAGGTAAAGAGGAGGGAAGTTCAATAGTCACTGCATTGGCATTTATAACATGTGTGATGGTGAATGGGCCGATGAACAAACCTGAAAGTTTTTTACACGGAACAGGTATTTTGATGTTTTTGGTAGAAAGCCAGACCCTATCACCAACTGCATAAGCCGGAGCAGATCTTCTACGTAAATCATAATATTTTTTCTGGGAAGCTTGAGCATTTTGTATATTTCTACGCAAGAATTGGAAGTTCTCTGCTATGGTTTGCAGCAGGTCGTCAACAGTAGGAGAGTGAGGTGTCTGTGAGTCCAGGAACGAGAATTTAGGGTGATATGTATAGTTAGCAAAAAACGGGGAAACATTAGTTGAACTGTTTTTGGAATTGTTATAAGCGAATTCTGCCATGTATAAAAATTGTGCCACTTGGATTGATGGTACGATCTGTAACAGCAAAGGTACTGCTCAAGCCACTGGTTTAGCCTTTCCGTTTGCCCGTTTGTTTGCGGATGAAAAGCTGAGCTGAGACGATGATCAATTTGTAGATGTTGTGAGAGATGTTTCCAAAATTTGGAGAAGAACTGTGTACCTCTATCAGTTGTTATGATGCTTGGTAGGCCATGGAATCGTACGACAGTGTTTAAGAAAAGCTGTGCAGTTTCACTGGAAGTCGGTAAATTATGAAATGGAAGGAAAAAAGACATTTTTGTAAGGCTTTATTACTAATATGGTGTTAAATCCAGAACTTATCGGAAGTTCCACAATAAAGTCCATGCCGATATGAACCCAAGGTTTTTCAGGAATGTTTAATGGTATGAGTTGACCAAAAGGTTTGCTTCTATCCTTTTTGGAGGTGATACAGATGGTTCACTTTTAGATGTAATCACTAATAGTCATATGCATATTCGGCCACCAATAGTGTCTAGCGAGTAGGTCCTTGGTCCTATTAATTCCTGGATGACCCAAAAGAGGGGGGTCATGGTGTTGCTTAATTAGGTCATTCCTGAGACCATTGGGGATGTATATTTTGCTACCATAGAAGTAGAGGTTATTTCTATAAGCAAGATGCTGGTAAGGTATCTGTTTATCTGTTTGTAAGGCTGTTTGAACCTGCATGTTGAAGGTTGGCAAGAGTCCAAGAAATCTTTCTTCAGGTATAATTGAAGTTGGTTCTCGAGTATTTGCTGGTCTTGGATCTTTCCTTGAGAGCGCATCGGCTTTGCCATTTTTGGAACCTGGCCTGTATATTATTTGAAAATTGAATCTGCTGAAGTATAAGCTCCAACGTACTTGTCTGCTAGAAAGTGTTTTGTTTCTCTGTAGGAATTCCAGATTGCGATGATCGGTGTAAATGATAATCGGTAGGGAGGTACCATCTAAAAGATGTCTCCAATTCCTAAATGCACGTTTGATAGCGAGGAGTTCTTTATCACCGATGGAATAGGAATAGTTAATTTCAGCTGGGGATAGTAGTTTGGAGTAAAAAGCCACTGGATGAAGTGGTTTTGAATAACTCTTCCTTTGAGAGAGGACAGCACCAAGAGCGTAGTCCGAGGAATCCACTTTGAGGATAAACTGAAGGGAAGGATCCGGTAACTGTAGAATAGGTGCTGAGGTGAAAGATAGTTTTAGGGAATTAAATGCCTCTGTAGCAGCATCATCCCACCGGAAAGGTATGCAGGAACTGGTGAGAATGGTAAGTAGTTTGATTTTATGTGAGACATTTTTTATGAACTTTCTATAATAGTTGCTAAAACCGAGGAAACATTGCAGCTCCTTTCTGTTAGTGGGTTGTGGCCAAAGTCTGACGGAATCGACTTTACTTTCTTGCATTTGTATGCCTCTGGGTCCAATGGAATATCCAAGGAAATCCATCTCATTTGTATGAAAGACACACTTTTTGAGTTTAGCATATAGTCGGTGGACTTGGAGTCGGGAGAGAACCCAACTTACATGCTTCACATGTTCCTCATATGTGTTGGAGTAGATTAAGATGTCGTCAAGGTACACCACTACACAAGTATCAAGTAGGTCATGGAAGATATCATTGACAAAGAATTGGAATGTTGCAGGAGCGTTGGTTAGTCCGAATGGCATCACGAGATATTCAAAGAGGCCATACCGAGTTCGGAAAGCGGTTAGCCACTCATCACCCTCTCTGATATGGACGAGGTTATAAGCTCCTCTTAGATCTAATTTTGTGAATATCTTTGCATGTTGGAGACGTTCAATGAGTTCGGGGATAAGAGGTAAGGGGTATCGTTTTTTGATGGTTATTTTGTTTAGTTCCCTGAAGTCAATGATAGGGCGTAAGGAATTATCCTTGTTTCTAACGAAGAAGAGTCCAGCTGCTGCTGGAGAGATGGAGGGGTGGAAAAAACCCTTTTTTAAATTTTCATCCAGGTAGGACTTCAGATGATCAAGCTTGGGTTGGCAGAGTGGATAGAGATGTCCAAAAGGGGGTGTCGTGCCAGGTTTTAGGTCTATAGGGCAGTCGTATAACCGGTGTGGTTGCAGACTGTCCGCCTCTTTTTTACTGAAGACTTCAGTGAAGTTTTTGTATACCTCCGGTATTTTACTTTCTTCTGTCATTTGCAGTAAGGTGGTATGTTGTAGACAGGTTTGTCTGCAGTAGGCTGAATTAAACTTCATGTCCAAAGAACTCCAAGTGATGAGTGGTTCATGTAGAGGGAGCCACTGTAACCCTAGGACAATGGGAAAAAGAGGTGAACTGATAACGTCGAAGGAAATGTATTCCTGATGAGAATTAAGGGTAGAAACAAGTATGGGAATTGTGTGATGAAGAATAGGACCAGAGGATATCTCAGACACATGTACTACTCTAATAAAGACAGGAGACAATTTCTTTATGAGTGGTATTTTATTATTAAATACAACAGTTGCATCAATATAGTTTCCTTGTGCCCCTGTGTCAATTATGGCCTCTATCTTCATATGCTTGCTGTCCCACTGTAAAGAGAGAGGTAAAATACAGTGAACAGGTTGATCATGCACAATCAAAGAAGTCAAGTTAGAGTAGGACTTACTGGTTTTATTCTTGCGCAGGGAGGGGCATTCCTGGATGGAGTGAGAAGCTGATCCACAGTACATACATAAACCTCTAGACTTTCTTCTAAACCTTTCTTCTGAGGTTAGTGGTCCATGGATGAAACCAATTTCCATGGCTTCGGGAGTGCTGGAGCTTGTAGTGGGGGAAGCAGTAACATGTGTTGGATGGCTTGGTTATTTATAGGAGGAATCCACGTACTGACGTTCAGACTTTCGTTCCCTCAATCTCCGATCTATATGCATTGAGAGTCTCATAAGGGCTTCTAAGGAGTCTGGGAGATCAGTGTGTGCTAGCTCATCTTTCACCGGATCTGAGAGACCCAATCGAAATTGGTTTCAAATGCGATGGTGTTCCATTGGAAATATATTGCATGTTGCTTAAACTCTGTTATATAAGTTTCGACAGGGCGGTTGCCTTGTTTTAGTTTTCTCATTTTTTTTTCAGCTGAAAGCTGTAGATTGGAGTCAGAATACAGTTCATCCATAACAGCTAAGAAGGACTGTATAGAAGACAGTATAGGGCTGTTAGTCTCATAGAGAGTGTCTGTCCAAGTGCGGGGTTCACCGCGGAGATAAGTAATCATAGTAAGAACCTTAACCCTGTCGTTCGGGTACGTGTGAGGCTTCAGGTTGAAAGTTAATAGACAAGCATTCCTATACTGGCGGTATAGGGATCTGTCGCCGTTGAATAATTCAGGAGGTGCAATCTGTAGTTCAACGGAAACTTCAGTAGCTTGAGATTTGCCAGGGACTGTATCTTTAATAACTTTCCTTAAAGTCTCATTCTCTACCTTCAAGTCCCTAATGCCTTGACTGAGTTCATCCACACATTGAGACAAATTATAAACAATGTTAGGAAGATCTGTTATTCTGTAATAGTCAATCAGTTACTAGAAGGATGGATCACAACTGCAGATGCAGGAGATGAAAATTTGTATCACTTTTGCAGGAGGGCTATTGTGTAAGCATAGACCTGTTTGCTTTCAGTGACAAAATAATAATTACTGATAGGAGGCTGCTAGAATATAACAGCAAAGAACCTGACTTTACCAGTGAACACCCAAAACTGTTTATATGGCACTGAGTGGTGTTTAACTGAAATAAGTATAAGATGGGATACGTTTCTCCCTTTAACTCAGGAGGCAGTGTATAAGCAGAAACAGTATCACTTAATTTTCTTTGTGGCCGTAACAGCTAGCTCACCCTGTGACGTGGAGTTACTACATAGCTTAGTAGTTGAAGGAGGAGAGGCTGTTTACAACAAAGTAACTTGTTTGGTATGTTCCAAGACTTTACTTGTAGCAAGTTTTACCACCTGTATCCAAACCACTGTCTGAAGTAACAACAGCGTGCGATGTTCCGGCTTGTAGCCAGCTGGAGGAGGGAGGAGGAGCCTGTTACCCACTTACAGTAACTCAGGGTTACAAAATAAAATTCAAAACCTTTCCTCCACGGGGCAGGTTCCACCTCTAAAGATTATCTGCAGATCAGATAAAAAGAGAGGCATTCTTGAATTGCGCTCAGGACCTTTCTTTCCTGGGAGTGATAGTTCCAGTTCCAGTAAGGGAATAGGGTCTAGGATTCTATTCAAATCTGTTCGTGGTTCCCATAAAAGAGGGAACTTTTCGTCCTATTCAGGACTTAAAGTATCTCAACAAGTTTCTCAGGGTACCATCCTTCAAAATGGAAACCATTCAGTCCATTCTTCCTTTGGTCCAAAAGGGTCATGTTCATGATGACCATAGACCTGAAGGATGTGTATCTTCATGTTCCCATCCACAGGGATCATCACAAGTTTCTAAGATTCACCTTTCTAGACAAACACTTTCAGTGTGTGGCTTTTCCATTTGGCCTTGCCACAGTTTCCAGAATTTTCTCAAAAGTTCTGGGGGCTCTCTTGGCAATGGTCTCAGGGAATTGCAGTGGCGCCCTACCTGGATGACATATTGGTTAAGGTGCCATCTTTTCAATAAAAAAACTCTCATACAGAGATCTTGTTGTCTTTTCTACGTTCCCACGGATGGAAAGTGAATCTGGAAAAGAGTTCCCTTTTTCCAGCTACAATGGTGTTTTTTTTTAGGGACCATAATAGATTCCCAATATATGAAAATTTTTCTGACGGAGGTCAGAAATCCAAGATTCTCTCCGCTTGCCTCTCTCTACAGTCTTCTGTTCGGCCATCAGTGGCTCAATGTATGGAGGTAATTGGTCTAATGGTCACTTCCATGGACATCATTCCTTTTGCTCGATTCCATTTGAGAGCTCTGCAGTTATGCATGCTCAGACAATGCAACGGAGACCATTCAGATCTGTCTCAGAGGATAGATCTAGATCAGTCCACAAGAGATTCTCTCCTGTGGTGGCTTTCTCAGGAACATCTGTCTCAGGGCACATGCTTCCAGAGACCTTCCTGGGTGAATGTGACCACGGACGCCAGCCTGCTGGACTGGGGAGCAGTCTGGGACTCATTAAAGGTGCAGGGACTTTGGACTCGGGAGAAGTCTGCTCTCCCCATAAACATTCTGGAGTTGAGAGTGATTTTCAATGCTTTGATGGCTTGGCCTCAGTTGTCCTTAGCCCAGTTTATCATGTTCCAGTCAGACAACATCACCTCAGTGGCTTACATCAACCACCAGGGAGGAACTCGGAGATCCTTAGCCATGAAGGAGGTGGCTCAGATTATTCAGTGGGCGGAAGCTCACAATTGTTGTCTATCTGCCATCCACATTCCAGGAGTGGACAACTGGGAAGCGGATTTCCTGAGCAGACAGACATTTCATCCCGGGGAGTTGGCTCTCCATCTGGAGGTGATCTCCAGGTTAACCCTCAAATGGGGGGTGCTGGAGTTGGATCTGATGACGTCTCTGCAGATTGCCAAGCTTCCACAGGCCACCCTGATTGATATTCTGGTGGTTCCTTGGGATTTCAGTCTAGCATACCTGTTTCCTCCATTTGCTCTCCTTCCACGAGTTATTGCTTGTATCAAACAGTAGAGGGCATTGGTCATTCTAATAGCTCCGGCATGGCCTCGCAGGATCTGGTATGCAGACCTAGTGAAGATGTCATCTTTTCCACCTTGGAGGTTGCCTCAGAGGAAGGACCTTCTATCTCAGGGCCCATTCCTTCATCTAAATTTCGTTTCTCTGAAGCTGACTGCTTGGAGATTGAACGCTTAGTTCTGCCTAAGCGTGATTTTTCGGAGTCAGCCATTGAGACCATGATCCAGGCTCGCAAGCCTGTTACTAGAAAAATTTACCATAAGGTATGGCGTAAATTCCTTTACTGGTGTGAATCCAAAGGTTACTCTTGGAGTAGGGTTAGGATTCCTAGGATTTTGTCCTTTCTCCAGGAGGATCTTGAGAAAGGATTGTCAGTCAGTTCTCTGAAGGGTCAGATTTCTGCATTATCTATTTTGTTACACAAGCGTCTGGTGGATGTGCCAGATGTACAATCTTTTTGTCAGGCCCTGGTCAGAATCAGGTCTGTGTTTAAATCTGTTGCTCCTCCTTGGAGCCTTAACCTTGTTCATAAAGATTTGCAACAGGCTTTGTTTGAGCCATTGCATTCCATAGATATTAAGTTGTTATCTTGGAAGGTTTTGTTTCTTGTTGCTATCTCTTCTGCTCGGAGAGTCTCGTAACTCTCGGCTTTGCAGTGTGATTTGCCTTACCTTATCTTTCATGCTGATAAGGCGGTTCTTCTTACTAAGTTTGGTTTTCTTCCTCAAGTGGTTTCGGATAGAAATATTAATCATGACATTTTTTTCCTTTTCTATGTCCTAATCCTTCTTCTCATAAGGAATGTTTGTTGCACAATTCGGATGTCGTGCTTGCTCTAAAATTCTACCTACAGGCGACTAAGGATTTTTGCCAGTCTTCTGCCCTGTTTGTTTGTTTCTCAGGAAAGCGTAAAAGTCAGAAGGCTACTGTTACTTCTCTTTCTCTTTGGTTGAGAAGTATTATTCATTTTGCTTATGAGAATGCTCTGCATCAGCCTCCTAAGAGAATTACAGCTCATTCCACGAAGGCTGTTTCCTCCTCTTGGGCTTTCAAAAATGAAGCTTCTGTGGAACAGATTTTCAAGGCTGAAACTTGTTTTTTTCCTAATTTGATACTTTTGCCTCGGCTGTGGCCTCTTTTTGGAGAAAAGTTTTTCAAGCGGTGGTGCCTTCTGTTTAGGTCTGCCTGTCTTGTTCTCCCTCCCTAGTCATCTGTGTCCTCTAGCTTGGGTATTGGTTCCCACTAGTAATTGATGACGTGATGGACTCTCCATATCTTAGGAAAGAAAACAGAATTTATGCTTACCTGATACTTTCTTTCTTTCTGGATATGGAGAGTCCACGACCCCTCCCTTAAATTTAAGACAGTTATATTTTACTAAATCTCAGGCACAATCTCAGGCACCTCTACACCTTTGTGTTATTCCTTTTTTCCATTTCTCTTTGGTCGAATGACTGGGATTATGGGTAGGGGAGTGACACTTAACAGCTTTGCTGTGGTGCTCTTTGCCTCCTCCTGCTGGCCAGGAGGGATATTCCCACTAGTAAGTGATGACGTTGTGGACTCTCCATATCCATAAATAAATAAATTTATAAGGTAAGCATCAATTGGCAAAACATTGAAGGGAAACACATTTTAGAGTGCAGTGTCCCTTTTTTAATTACAATTGTTTTTTGTTTCACCAATAGCGTAACTGATATCCTAGCACAGTTCTCTTTTTGGCCTTCTGTCCTTTGTATAAATGTGTGTGTGGAAATGTTTTATGATGCATACCTTGTGGTTTCTTTATTTAAAATTAAAGGGACATTACAGCCAAAATTGGAATCCACATGGATGCATTTCTGTTTTATATAGAAGCATTTTTGTAATATACATCTGATAGCAAAAAATGCTTCTAATAAAAGCTATAGCAGTTTCAAAAGTGTTTTTAAGTATGCACCGTGCACCAGCATTTTAAACATAGCATTTGGTCAAAAAGCATGAGGTGCTTGTACCATCTGGTAATAAAAAATTTGGGTTCAGTGTCCCTTTAAAGTAGCTTCCCACTAAACTCACATTTAAAAAGTAGCTTTATTGCACAACCACATACAACAAACCTATTTTCCAGTGATCGTACGCTTGTTGAATGCTCAAATATTTTAGAATATGAAGTTTAATTACGTGCAGTAAATAAAGTAGTATTTGTGTTTTATTTTATTAAAATCAGTGGGGACTTTTTGGTTACTGATGCATGCTTTGAGGGTTCCATAGCGTCCCAGCTTGTGAAGTACTCGGTATAGTTGTCCCTTTACGACTTTCGGATTTTGTGCCTGGGAGCGTGTGTGATTTTGAGTTTGAGAGGCTATTTGTAATTATGTTTTGTATTCATAGTAGAGCCAGTTTGATAAAAAAAAACTGACAGCAGGGGTGTCTATCTCCTCCCTCACAGGGGCGCACTCTCTTTGCCTTCTTTCTGAGTTCTTACTCAGCCTATGCTGCAGCCGATGTTCCCTGCTACTTATCCTCCTCCTCCCCCAAGAGCCTTATCGCCGCCTCCAAACACGCAATACGATGAAAGTAAACACAGACTTGCTGTGACAATGCTTTCCTGCTCGATGACATCACTGCAACTAAAGGCATTCCTTAAAGAAACACTGTTTTCGGATTTGGGCCACTTTGGATCATGGTACTTGTAGTTTCAGGGAGATTGCATTTCTTTTGCGGGAGTCAGGGAGCCGCTATTACAATAAGGGAGACTCCCTGAACTTCAAGGAGAGTTGGGATGTCTGCCGGTATATTGGAAATATGTTTCAATTCAAAGATGTAATTCATCTATGTGCATTTAAATCTTGACTGGAATGTCCCTTTATGATGAGTTCAACAGATTTTCTGTACTGTGGATAGATAGGGGCCTATTTATGAAATGTCTGTCCGATATGATCCGATCAGCGGATCATGTCCGACACACATCGCTAAATGCAGAGAGCAATACGCTCTCTGCATCCAGCATTGCACCAGCAGCTTTTGTGAACTGCTGGTGCAATGCCGCCCCCTGCAGATTCGATTGACCGCTAGCAGGGGGTGTCAATCAACCCGATCGTATTCGATTGGGTTGATTTCACGCGATCTATGTCCGCCTCCCGGACAGGTTATGGAGCAGTGGTCTTTAGACCGCTGCTTCATAACTGGTGTTTCTGGCGAGTCTGAAGGCTCGCCAGAAACACGGCCCTTCAAGCTCCATACAGAGCTTGATAAATGGGCCCCATAGACTTCAGTAAATTAGCATCATCAGTGAAAAAAATTTAAATTTGTGAACTTTCATAGTAAACTTCTTTGAACTGAGGAGGGAAATAAAATGCTTGCACATGGCAGATGCACACTTCCTTGCAAGTCATGTGACAAGCATCTGGATTGAATGCCTACTGAGAAAATTTTGAGGTAACATCTTTTACCTTTTTTACAAAGCAATGCTTGTGTGATATTTTGTAGTCAGCTTTTTACAGCTACGCTGCATTTGTTTCAGTGTTTCAGCCTTTGGGTAACATATCTATAACTAGCCAACTTACCCAGAAGCCACCAAAAGCACAAACTAATTACTCACAATCGCAAACAGAATGTTGCATATCCGATTAATTAGAATCCCTTCATTTTCAAAGCCAGTCTGATCCATTAGAAGAGTTGCAATCCGTAAAATTGATCAAATCCATAAAAAGATAAAACAGCAAAATCTTGTAAAAGCCCCCAAAAAATACAGTAAAGAACAGGGATACTGAATATTTTTTTCAAGGGGATTTTTACAAGGATTTTCACAAAGCAAAATATAAACTACTAAAGCTAAAAGGAAACATTGCAGCTAATTAATTCAGCATTGATTTGAGAGAGGTTAGATGTCTTCCAGGTGCTACTGCTCACAGAGATTTAAATCATATTTCAAGAATTTTTAAGGCAGCTAGAAAGGACAGAGAGTTGGATGTTATTGTTCACCTAGGTACAAATGATCTGGCTAGTAATGATGTTGTTTCTGTGCAAAATGAGTTTTTTAAACTAGGAAACTGTTTAGATCACATGGTTGCATCTATTGGGTCAATTTATCAAGCTCCGTATGGAGGTTGATGCTCCATGTTTCTAAAGACCGCTGCTCCATAACCTGTCGGCCTGCTCTGAGGCGGCGGAAAGAAATCAACCCGATCGAATACGATCGGGTTGATTGACACCGCCTGCTAGCAGGCGATTGGCCGCGAATCTGCAGTGGGTGGCATTGCACCAGCAGTTCACAAAAATGCTGTCGGCATTTATCGATGTGCATCGGACATGATACGCTACATCGTATCATGTCCGCTTGCACTATAATAAATTGACCCCTCTGCAGCGTATAACAGAATTTAAAGCTTGGTTACGGAAGTGGTGTAGGTAGAGAGGATATGGTTTTGTTAGCCATCAAAGCCCTGTTTGGCATGATATTAAATTGTATGAGAGGGGTGGTTTGTATTTGGGTTTAAAGTAAAGAGTAAAGAATTTAAAGACTTTATTTGTGGCAATTTAAACTACAGATTCGGGGCAGTGTTAAAGAAACAGTCTAGGCCAAAATAAATTTTAATGATTCAGATAGGGCATGCAATTTTAAACAATTTTCCAATTTACTTTTATCACCAATTTTGCTTTGTTCTCTTGGTATTCTTAGTTGAAAGCTTAACCTAGGAGGTTCATATGTTAATTTCTTAGACCTTGAAGGCCACCTCTTTTCAGAATGCATTTTAAGTTTTTCACCACTAGAGGGTGTTCACGTATTTCATATAGATAACACTGTGCTCGTGCATGTGAAGTTATCTGGGAGCAGGCACTGATTGGCTAAAATGCAAGTCTGTCAAAAGAACTGAAATAAAGGGGCAGTTTGCAGAGGCTTAGATACAAGGTAATCAGAGGTTAAAAGTATATTATTAAAACTGTGTTGGTTATGCAAAACTGGGAAATGGGTAATAAAGGGATTATCTATCTTTTAAAACAATAACAATTCTGGTTTAGACTGTCCCTTTAACATACCCACCTGTCCCCCAAAGCATGACAAAACTGTTAACCAAAGTTTGCATTCTAGTTTATATAATGATAACAAAACACTTTGTTTAGGAGTAAGGCTTTGAATAATATAAACAGGGGATGTATTGACCATGCAAAAGGATTGAGAATTCTAGAAATATTCTTTGTGTAATGTGCACAAATGCTCGCAGTTTAGTAAACAAATTATCTGAACTTACTGCAATAATGATTCAAGATAAGTTGGATTTGGTAGCTATAGCAGAGACATGGTACAATGACTTTCATGACTGGGAAACTTTCATACCAGGTTACATTTTGTTTAAAGAAAAAATAGAGAAGGAAAGAAAGGGGGGGAGTGGCTCTGTACGTGAAAGAAAATATTAAAGTAACTAAAATTGTAGAAACCATTGTCAATGTAGAAAGTGTTTGGGTAACTATAGAAACTGAAGGGAAACAGGTGTTTAGAATAGGAGTAGTATATAGACCTCCATTACAGGATGAAGCATCTGATCCACTATTAATTGATGAAATTGCCGAAATTACAATGAAGGGCAATGTTATAGTAGTGGGGGACTTTAATATGTCTGATGTAGACTGGGAAGTAGCAGTTGCTAAATCAACTAGAAGTAAGTATATTCTGGAATCTGTGCAAGGGGAATCTTGTTTTCTGATGATACAAAAATGTGTGAGAGAGTTGATGTTCCAGGAGGGTTTAAATGAACAGTGATATTAAAAAATCTGGAGGATTAGGCAAATAATAAATGCAATCTAAAATGTAACATTACCAAAAGCAAAATTATGCATTTAGGATCAAAAAACCTAAAGGCCAATTATAGTCTCAATGATACATTACTGACTGTAACCAAAGAGGAGCAGGACTTGGGAATTATTATTTCAGATTATTTAAAATTTGATACACAATGCAGTAGTGCAGCCAGTAAGGCCAGTTGAATATTTTGTTGCATTTGTAGCAGAAATAGCTAGAAAAATCATTAGTAAGGCCTCTTCTGGAATACAGTGCACAGTTCTGGAGATGATATCTTCAGAAAGACATAAATAAATAAATAGCAGCTGTCCACAGGTGGGCTACTAAGAGATCGCTTCCATTGACCCGTTAAAAATGGAGCCGTAAGCTACTGAAGCGGCCGACAGCTAAAAGTAATTTACGGCTCCATTTTAGTACCAGGTTTCCATAGAAAAGGTTAGCGCTTTGCGAGCTATACCTCTTTCTTTCATGTAATTAACAAGAGTCCATGAGCTAGTGACGTATGGGATATACATTCCTACCAGGAGGGGCAAAGTTTCCCAAACCTTAAAATGCCTATAAATACACCCCTCACCACACCCACAAATCAGTTTTACAAACTTTGCCTCCAAGGGAGGTGGTGAAGTAAGTTTGTGCTAGTTTCTACGTTGATATGCGCTCCGCAGCAAGTTGGAGCCCGGTTTTCCTCTCAGCGTGCAGTGAATGTCAGAGGGATGTGAAGAGAGTATTGCCTATTGAATGCAGTGATCTCCTTCTACGGGGTCTATTTCATAAGGTTCTCTGTTATCGGTCGTAGAGATTCATCTCTTACCTCCCTTTTCAGATCGACGATATACTCTTATATTTACCATTTCCTCTACTGATTCTCGTTTCAGTACTGGTTTGGCTTTCTACAAACATGTAGATGAGTGTCCTGGGGTAAGTAAGTCTTATTTTCTGTGACACTCTAAGCTATGGTTGGGCACTTTATTTATAAAGTTCTAAATATATGTATTCAAACATTTATTTGCCTTGACTCAGAATGTTCAACTTTCCTTATTTCCAGACAGTCAGTTTCATATTTGGGATTATGCATTGAATTATCATATTTTTTCTTACCTCAAAAATTTGACTTTTTTCCCTGTGGGCTGTTAGGCTCGCGGGGGCTGAAAATGCTTCATTTTATTGCGTCATTCTTGGCGCGGACTTCTTTGGCGCAAAAATTATTTTCCGTTTCCGGCGTCATACGTGTCGCCGGAAGTTGCGTCATTTTTTGACGTTATTTTGCGTCAAAGATGTCGGCGTTCCGGATGTGGCGTCATTTTTGGCGCCAAAAGCATTTAGGCGCCAAATAATGTGGGCGTTTTTTTTTTTTGGCGCTAAAAAATATGGGCGTCATTTTTGTCTCCACATTATTTAAGTCTCATTATTTATTGCTTCTGGTTGCTAGAAGCTTGTTCACTGGCATTTTTTTCCCATTCCTGAAACTGTCATTTAAGGAATTTGATCAATTTTGCTTTATATGTTGTTTTTTTCTTTTACATATTGCAAGATGTTCCACGTTGCAACTGAGTCAGAAGTTACTACAGGAAAATCACTGCACAGTGCTGGAGCTACCAAGCTAAGTCTGCTATAAACTTTTGGTATCTGTTTCTCCAGCTGTTATTTGTATTGCATGTCATGTCAAACTTATTAATGCAGATAAAATTTCCTTTAGTACTGTTACATTACCTGTTGCTGTCCGTCAACATCTAATTTTCAGAGTGTTTCTGATAACATAAGAGATTTTATTTTTTAAATCCATTAAGAAGGCTATGTCTGTTATTTCTCCTTCTAGTATACATAAAAGTCTTTTAAAACTTCTCTTTTTTTCAGATGAATTTTTAAATGAACATCATCATTCTGATACTGATAATAGTTCTTCTGGTTCAGAGGTTTCTGTCTCAGAGGTTGATGCTGATAAATCTTTGTATTTGTTCAAGATGGAATTTATTCGTTCTTTACTTAAAGAAGTGTTATTTGCATTAGAAATAGAGGATACTGGTCCTCTTGATACTAAATGTAAACGTTTAAATAAGGTTTTTAAATCTCCTGTCAGTTATTCCAGAAGTGTTTTATCTCCCTGATGCTATTTCTGAAGTAATTTCCAGGGAATGGAATAATTTGGGTAATTTATTTACTCCTTCTAGACGTTTAAGCAAATTATATCCTGTGCCATCTGACAGATTAGAGTTTGTTGGGACAAAAATCCCTAAGGTTATGGGGCTGTCTCTACTCCTACTAATGTACTACTATTCCTATGGCAGATAGTACTTCATTTAAGGATCCTTTAGATAGGAAAATTGAATCCTTTCTAAGAAAAGCTTACTTATGTTCAGGTAATCTTCTTAGACCTGCTATATTTTTAGCGGATGTTGCTGCAGCTTCAACTTTTTGGTTAGATGCTTTAGCGCAACAAGTAACAGATCATAATTTTATAGCATTATTATTTTTCTATAACATGCTAATAATTTTATTGGTGATACCATCTTTTGATATCATTAGAGTTGATGTCAGGTATATGTCTCTAGCTATTTTAGCTAGAAAAACTTTATGGATTAAACTTGGAATGCTGACATGTCTTCTAAGTCAACTTTGCTTTCCCTTTCTTTCCAGGGTAAATAATCATTTCGTTCCTTTCCTCACAACAAGGAACAAAAGCCTGATCCTTCATCCTCAGGAGCGGTATCAGTTTGGAAACTATTTCCAGTTTGGAATATATCCAAGCCTTATAGAATCCTATAGCCAGCTCTTAAGTACCTATGAAGGTGCGGCCCTTATTCCAGCTCAGCTGGTATGGGGCAGATTACGTTTTCTTCAAAGAAATTTGGATCAATTCCGTTCTTAATCTCTGGTTTCAGAAACATTGTTTCAGGAAGGTACAGAATTGGCTTCAAGTTAAGGCCTCCTGCTAAGAGATTCTTTTCTTTCCCGTGTCCCAATTGACACAGCAAGGCTCAGCATTTCTGAAATGTGTTTCAGATCTAGAGTTGGCTGGAGTATTTATGCCAGTTCCAGTTCTGGAACAGGGGCTGGGGTTTTATTTTATCTCTTCATTGTACCAAAGAAGGTCAATTCCTTCAGACCAGTTATGGATCTATCATTATTGAATCGTTATGTTAGGATACCAACATTCAAGATGGTTACTGTGGGTCTATCCTGCCTTTTGTTTAGCAAGGGCATTATATGTCTACAATAGATTTACAGGATGTGTATCTGCATATTCCGATTCATCCAGATCACTTTTAGTGTCTGAGATTCTCTTTTTAGACAAGCATTACCAGTTTTGTGGCTCTACTATTTGGTCTAGCCTCAGTTCCAAGAATTTTTTTCAAAGGTTCTCGGTGCCCTTCTTTCTGTAATCAGAGAATAGGGTTTTGGTATTTCCTTATTTGGACGATATCTTGGTACTTGCTCAGTCTTCTCATTTTCGAAGAATCTCATACGAATCGACTTGTGTTGTTTCTTCAAGTTCATGGTTGGAGGATCAATTTACCAATCAGTTTATTGATTCCTCAGACAAGAGTAACCTTTTTAGGTTTCTAGATAAATTCAGTGTCTATGACTCTGTCCTTGTCAGACAAGAGAAGTTTAACATTGATATCAGCTTGTCAAAACCTTCAGTCACAATCATTCCCTTTGGTAGCCTTATGCATGGAAATGTTGGATCTTAGGACTGCCGCATCAGATGCGATCTCCTTTGCTCGTTTTCACATGCGACCTCTTCAGCTCTGTATGCTGAACCAATGGTGCAGGGATTACTCAAAGATAACTCAATTAATATCTTTAAACCGATTTTACGACACTCTCTGACATGGTGGACAGATCACCATCGTTTAGTTCAGGGGGCTTCTTTGTTCTTCCGACCTGGACTATAATCTCAACAGATACGAGTCTTACAGGTTGGGGAGCTGTGTGGGGGTATCTGACGGCACAAGGGGTTTGGGAATCTCAGGAGGTGAGATTTCCGATCAATATTTTGGAACCCCGTGCAATTTTCAGAGCTCTTCAGTCTTGGCCTCTTCTGAAGAGAGAGTTGTTCATTGTTTTCAGATAAGACATTGTCACAACTGTGGCATACATCAATCATCAAGGAGGGACTCACAGTCCTCTGGCTATGAAAGAAGTATCTCGAATTTTGGTTTGGGCGGAATCCAGCTCCTGTCTAATCTCTGCGGTTTATATCCCAGGTATGGACAATTGGAAAGCGGATTATCTCAGTCGCCAAACGTTGCATCCGGGCGAATGGTCTCTTCACCCAGAGGTATTTCTTCAGATTGTTCAAATGTGGGAACTTCCAGAAATAGTTCTGATGGCTTCTCATCTAAACAAGAAACTTCCCAGGTATCTGTCCAGATCCCGGGATCCTCAGGCGGAGGCAGTGGATGCATTTTCACTTCCTTGGAAGTATCATCCTGCCTATATCTTTCCGCCTCTAGTTCTTCTTCCAAGAGTAATCTCCAAGATTCTGAAGGAATGCTCGTTTGTTCTGCTGGTAGCTCCGGCATGGCCTCACAGGTTTTGGTATGCGGATCTTGTCCGGATGGCCTCTTGCCAGCCGTGGACTCTTCCGTTAAGACCAGACCTTTTGTCTCAAGGTCCTTTTTTCCATCAGGATCTGAAATCCTTAAATTTAAAGGTATGGAGATTGAACGCTTGATTCTTGGTCAAAGAGGTTTCTCTGACTCTGTGATTAATACTATGTTACAGGCTCGTACATCTATATCCAGAGAGATATATTATAGAGTCTGGAAGACTTATATTTCTTGGTGTCTTTCTCATCATTTTTCTTGGCATTCTTTTAGAATACCGAGAATTTTACAATTTCTTCAGGATGGTTTGGATAAGGTTTTGTCCGCAAGTTCTTTGAAAGGACAAATCTCTGCTCTTTCTGTTCTTTTTCACAGAAAGATTGCTATTCTTCCTGATATTCATTGTTTTGTACAAGCTTTGGTTCGTATAAAACCTGTCATTAAGTCAATTTCTCCTCCTTGGAGTTTGAATTTGGTTCTGGGAGCTCTTCAAGCTCCTCCGTTTGAACCTATGCATTCATTGGACATTAAATTACTTTCTTGGAAAGTTTTGTTCCTTTTGGCCATCTCTTCTGCTAGAAGAGTTTCTGAATTATCTGCTCTTTCGTGTGAGTCTCCTTTTCTGATTTTTCATCAGGATAAGGCGGTGTTGCGAACTTCTTTTGAATTTTTACCTAAAGTTGTGAATTCCAACAACATTAGTAGAGAAATTGTGGTTCCGTCATTATGTCCTAATCCTAAGAATTCTAAGGAGAAATCGTTGCATTCTTTGGATGTTGTTAGAGCTTTGAAATATTATGTTGAAGCTACGAAATCTTTCTGTAAGACTTCTAGTCTATTTGTTATCTTTTCCGGTTCTAGGAAAGGCCAGAAAGCTTCTGCCATTTCTTTGGCATCTTGGTTGAAATCTTTAATTCATCTTGCCTATGTTGAGTCGGGTAAAATTCCGCCTCAGAGAATTACAGCTCATTCTACTAGGTCAGTATCTACTTCCTGGGCGTTTAGGAATGAAGCTTCGGTTGACCAGATCTGCAAAGCAGCAACTTGGTCCTCTTTGCATACTTTTACTAAATTCTACCATTTTGATGTATTTTCTTCTTCTGAAGCAATTTTTGGTAGAAAAGTTCTTCAGGCAGCGGTTTCAGTTTGAATCTTCTGCTTAGGTTTTTCATTAAACTTTATTTTGGGTGTGGATTATTTTCAGCAGGAATTGGCTGTCTTTATTTTATCCCTCCCTCTCTAGTGACTCTTGTGTGGAAAGATCCACATCTTGGGTAGTCATTATCCCATACGTCACTAGCTCATGGACTCTTGTTAATTACATGAAAGAAAACATAATTTATGTAAGAACTTACCTGATAAATTCATTTCTTTCATATTAACAAGAGTCCATGAGGCCCACCCTTTTTTTGGGGTGGTTATGATTTTTTTGTATAAAGCACAATTATTCCAATTCCTTATTTTATATGCTTCGCACTTTTTTTCTTATCACCCCACTTCTTGGCTATTCGTTAAACTGATTTGTGGGTGTGGTGAGGGGTGTATTTATAGGCATTTTAAGGTTTGGGAAACTTTGCCCCTCCTGGTAGGAATGTATATCCCATACGTCACTAGCTCATGGACTCTTGTTAATATGAAAGAAATGAATTTATCAGGTAAGTTCTTACATAAATTATGTTTTTCGTGTAGGTTATTAGCGTTGTGTTAACGCTTCCACCCGATGCCAGATTTCTAAAACATTAATAGGTTACTATGGTAACCCGACCTTACACTACACTCGATCGCATATACGGCGCCGAATATAAGTGCGGCACTGCAATAACTAATGTATTAACCCCTAATCCGCCAACCCCCATACTGCAAAGTATCTATCAAAGTTATTAACCCCTAAACCGCCATCTCCTCACAACGCAATCTAGCTATTTAAACTACTAACCCCTAATCCGCATTGCCCCCACAACGTAAACTATCTATTGAAACTATTAACCCTTAATCCGCCATTAACCCACATCGCAATTAACCTAATACATCTATAAACCCCTAAACTGCCAAACCCCACAATGCAACTAACTAATCACTAAGCCCCCTAACCTAACACCCCCTAAATTAACCCAATTAAATAAATTAAAATAACCCTAAATTACAATTAAAATAAAAAACCTAACATTACTTTAAAAAAAAAACACCTAAGTTTAAATTAAGCTAAAATTACAGAAAATAAAAAAAGTCTAAAATTACAGAAAATAATAAACAACCGAATCCATATGAAAATAAAAAAGCCCCCCCAAAATAAAAACACCCCCTAATCTAATACTAAACTACCAATAGCCCTTAAAAGGGCCTTTTGTAGGGCATTGCCCTAAGTTAAACAGCTCTTTTACCTTTAAAAAATTTGTCTGTAACGACCCGCGTAGCTAACGCCGGCTTTTTTCTAGCCGCACCATAAAAATAACTCTGGTATTGAGAGTCCACATAAAGGCTGCGTTAGGCTCCAAAAAAGGAGCGTAGAGCATTTTTAACGCAGCTTCAACTCTCAATACCAGAGTTGCTTACGCAAGCGGCCAGCCTCAAAAACGTGCTCGTGCACGATTCCCCCATAGAAAACAATGGGGCTGCTGTTTGAGCTGAAAAAAAACCTAACACCTGCAAAAAAGCCGCATTCAGCTCTTAACGCAGCCCCATTGTTTGCTATGCGGAAACACCTCCTAAGTCTGCACCTAACACCCTAACATGTACCCCGAGTCTAAACACCCCTAACCTTACACTTATTAACCCCTAATCTGCCGCCCCCGCTATCGCTGACCCCTGCATTTTATTTTTAACCCCTAATCTGCCGCTCCGTAAACCGCCGCTACTTACATTATCCCTATGTACCCCTAATCTGCTGCCCCTAACACCGCCGACCCCTAAATTATATTTATTAACCCCTAATCTGCCCCCCACAACGTCGCCTCCACCTGCCTACACTTATTAACCCCTAATCTGCCGACCGGACCGCACCGCTACTATTATAAAGTTATTAACCCCTAATCCGCCTCACTAACCCTATAATAAATAGTATTAACCCCTAATCTGCCCTCCCTAACATCACCGACACCTAACTTCAATTATTAACCCCTAATCTGCCGACCGGAGCTCACCGCTATTCTAATAAATGGATTAACCCCTAAAGCTAAGTCTAACCCTAACACTAACACCCCCTAAATTAAATATAATTTTAATCTAACGAAATTAATTAACTCTTATTAAATAAATTATTCCTATTTAAAGCTAAATACTTACCTGTAAAATAAACCCTAATATAGCTACAATATAAATTATAATTACATTGTAGCTATTTTAGGATTAATATTTATTTTACAGGAAACTTTGTAATTATTTTAACCAGGTACAATAGCTATTAAATAGTTAAGAACTATTTAATAGTTACCTAGTTAAAATAATTACAAAATTACCTGTAAAATAAATCCTAACCTAAGTTACAATTAAACCTAACACTATACTATCATTAAATTAATTAAATAAAATACCTACAATTACCTACAATTAAACCTAACACTACACTATCAATACATTAATTAAATACAATATCTACAAATAACTACAATGAAATAAACTAACTAAAGTACAAAAAATAAAAAAGAACTAAGTTACAAAAAATAAAAAATATCTACAAACATAAGAAAAATATTACAACAATTTTAAACTAATTACACCTACTCTAAGCCCCCTAATAAAACAAC
The DNA here is from genome assembly GCF_027579735.1 of Bombina bombina. Lineage (NCBI taxonomy): Eukaryota > Metazoa > Chordata > Amphibia > Anura > Bombinatoridae > Bombina > Bombina bombina. The sequence goes on along the minus strand of NC_069505.1, from coordinate 346,114,776 downwards.
AAAGCCCCCCAAAATAAAAAATGCCCTACCCTATTCTAAATTACTAAAGTTAAAAGCTCTTTTACCTTACCAGCCCGGAACAGGGCCCTTTGCGGGGCATGCCCCAAGAAGTTCAGCTCTTTTGCCTGTAAAAAAAAACATACAATACCCCCCCCAACATTACAACCCACCAACCACATACCCCTAATCTAACCCAAACCCCCCTTAAATAAACCTAACACTAAGCCCCTGAAGATCATCCTACCTTGTCTTCACCTCACCAGGTATCACCGATCCGTCCTGGCTCCAAAATCTTCATCCAACCCAAGCGGGGGTTGGCGATCCATCATCCGGTGGCTGAAGAGGTCCAGAAGAGGCTCCAAAGTCTTCATCCTAGAAGAGGCGATCTGGACCGGCAACCATCTTGATCCAAGCGGCATCTTCTATCTTCATCCGATGACGACCGGCTCCATCCTGAAGACCTCCACCGCGGACCCATCTTCTTCCGGCGACGTCCAACTGAAGAATGACGGTTCCTTTAAGGGACATCATCCAAGATGGCGTCCCTCGAATTCCGATTGGCTGATAGGATTCTATCAGCCAATCGGAATTAAGGTAGGAATATTCTGATTGGCTGATGGAATCAGCCAATCAGAATCAAGTTCATTCCGATTGGCTGATCCAATCAGCCAATCAGATTGAGCTCGCATTCTATTGGCTGATCGGAACAGCCAATAGAATGGGGGCAGATTAGGGGTTAATAAATATAATACAGGGGTCGGCGGTGTTAGGGGCAGCAGATTAGGGGTACATAAGTATAACGTAGGTGGCGGTTGGCAGATTAGGGGTTAAAGCTTTATGAACCGGCGTTAGCCCAAAAAGCTCTTAACTACTGACTTTTTTCCTGTGGCTGGAGTTTTGTCGTTAGATGTCTAACGCTCACTTCAGACACGACTCTAAATACCGGAGTTAGAAAGATCCCATTGAAAAGATAGGATACGCAATTGACGTAAGGGGATCTGCTGTATGGAAAAGTCGTGGCTGAAAAGTGAGCGTTAGACCCTATTTTGAGTGACTCCAAATACCGGAGTTAGCCTAAAACCAGCGTTAGGAGCCTCTAACGCTGGTTTTCACGGCTAACGCCAAACTCAAAATCTAGGCCTAAGTTCCCCCAACAGTAAAACCCCCCACCCACCAAACCCCCCAAAATAAAAAAAAACTAACACTAAAAAATTCTAAACTACCCATTGCCTCTAAAGAGGCATTTGTATGGGCATTTCCCTTAAAATGGCATTCATCTCTTTATTGCCCTTAAAAGGGCATTTAGCTCTTTTTCAATTGCCCAAAACAATTTAAAAAAAAGCCTATCTCTAACCCCCAGATAGGTTCCTGAAATCCGGCGGTGAAGTCTTCTTCCAAGCAGCGACCTCTTCTATCTTTATCCAGGACCGCGGAACTGAAGACCGCCGACTGTGGAACTTATTTGAACAGCCAATAGGATTTCAGTAGCTCTCATTCTATTGACTGATTTGAATTTGAAGAATCAAATCAGCCAATAGGAATGCAAGGGACGCCATATTTAATCGAGTACCTTAAATTCACTATTCAGTGTACGGTGGCGATCATACAATAGGATCCTCCAAGCTCTATGGTTCCGCGGTCGCCGGTCTTCAATTCCGCTGTCCTGGATGAAGATAGAAGAGGTCGCCGCTTGGATGAAGACTTCACCGCTGGACTACATGAACTGTGAGTACCTATCTGGGGGTTAGAGCTAGGTTTTTAAAAAAAAAAAATTATTTTTTAGATTAGGGATTTTTGGCAATTGAAAAAGAGCTGAATGCCCTTTTAAGGGCAGTAAAAGAGCTGAATGCCCTTTTAAGGGCAATAAAAGAGCTGAATGCCCTTACATATGCCCCTTTAGGGGTAATGGGTAGTTTAGGATTTTTTAGTTTTAGGTTTTTTTTATTTTGGGGGTTTGGTGGGTGGGGGGTTTACTGTTAGAGGGGGGACTTAGTATTTTTTTAAGGAAAAAAGCTGTTTAACTTAGGGCAATGCCCTACAAAAGGCCATTTTAAGGGCTATTGGTAATTTAGCATTAGATAAGGGGGTGTTTTTATTTTTGATAATTTTGTTTATTATTTTATGTAATGTTAGACTTTTTTTGTTGTTGTAATTTTAACTTAATTAAAAAAAATATTTATAAAGTAATGTTTTTTTTATTGTAATTTAGGATTATTTAAATGTATGTAATGGGGTTAATTTAGGGGGTGTTAGGTTAGGGGGCTTAGTGATTAGTTATTTGCGTTGTGGGGTTTGGCGGTTTAGGGGTTAATTGATTTATTAGGTTAATTGCAATGTGGGTTAATGGCAGATTAGGGGTTAATATCTTAAATAGATAGTTTGTGTTGTGGGGGCATGGTGAATTAAGGGTTAATAGGTTTAATATATAGTTTGCATTGTCGGGGCATGGCGGATTAGGGGGTTAATAGATTTAATAGATAGTTTGCGTTGTGGGGCATGACAGTTTAGAGGTTAATACATTTATTATAAGTTGCAATGTGGGGGGATGGCGGATTAGGGGTTAACAGTTTAAATAGGTACTTTGTAATGTGGGAGCATGGCAGTTTAGTGGTTAATACATTTATTATAAGTTGCGATGTGGGGGAATGGCGGATTAGGGGTTAATAGTTTAAATAGGTACTTTGTGATGTGGGAGCATGGCAGTTTAGTGGTTAATACATTTATTATAAATTGCGATGTGGGGAGATGGTGGATTGGGGTTAATAGTTTAAATAGGTACTTTGCAATGTGAGGACATGGCTGTTTAGGGGTTAATAGATTTATTAGGTTAATTGCAATGTTGGTTAATGGCAGATTAGGGGTTAATAGTTTAAATAGATAGTTTGAGTTGTGGGGGCATGGCAGATTAGGGGTTAATAGATTTAATAGATAGTTTGCGTTGTTGGGGCATGGCAGATTAGGGGTTAATAGATTTAATAGATAGTTTGCATTGTCGGGGCATGGCGGATTAGGGGGTTAATAGATTTAATAGATAGTTTGCGTTGTGGGGGCATGGTGGTTTAGAGGTTAATACATTTATTATAAGTTGCGATGTTGGGGGGATGGCGGATTAGGGGTTAATAGTTTAAATAGGTACTTTGTGATGTGGGGGCATGGCGGTTTAGTGGTTAATACATTTATTATAAGTTGCGATGTGGGGGGGAATGACGGATTAGGGGTAAATAGTTTAAATAGGTACTTTGCGATTTGGGGGCATGGTGGTTTAGAGGTTAATACATTTATTATAAGTTGCGATGTGGGGGGATGGCGGATTAGGGGTTAATAGTTTAAATAGGTACTTTGTGATGTGGGGGCATGGCGGTTTAGTGGTTAATACATTTATTATAAATTGCGATGTGGGTGGGATGGCGGATAGAGGGGTTTTGAAGTGTCGGGTTAGATTTTAATGGGAAAAAGCTTTCAAAGAGCACCTTTTTCATGGTTTACACCAAGTTGAGCTGGGTGTAATTTTTGTTAGTGTATCGGCAGCCTCAGACAGTGTATTTACAGTTTGCGTGGGCATTGGAAACCGGTTATAATTTAAAGATTAGCGGCTTCCTATACTTTGTATGGGACACGATAATGTTTTCGGCAGCAAGAGACCGGTTGCCGAAATTGAGTTATAACGGGCCGTTGGAAGCCGTCAATAAACGATATTGCTTCTGACAGCATATTTATTGGTTTGCGAGTGCACACAAACAGAATTACGACTCAATGGAAGCGAGCTCTAAAATGGTACATGGTCTCATATATAAACGTACAAAGAAAGGCGCTATGATCTAAATATGTATAGTTTAAGAGGAGAGAAGAGAAAGAGGAGATAAGATAGAAACCTTCAAATATATGAAGGGACTTAATACAGTGGAAACTGAAAGCATTTTCCACAAAAAAAGTAAATGCCTAAACAGTGTCACAATCTTAAGTTAGAGGTTAGCAGATCCAGGAGAAATGTGAGGACAATTTTTAAATAAAATAAACATTTTTATTCTAAGTGAAGAACATACAGCTAGATTATGAGTTGTGCGTTCATATTTTAAGGCTGAAAATACGTCATTTTCAGCGTTAAAACAGCACTGCAGCCTTTACAAGTCTTGTCAGTATCTTGTTTACAAGTCTTGTACCTAAAAGCCTTTTAGCCTGTAACACAACGTCAGTACCACACTCGTAAAAAGACAGAATTTATGCTTACCTGATAAATTACTTTCTCTTACAGGTGTATTCAGTCCACGGATTCATCCTTACTTGTGGGATATTCTCAATCCCTACAGGAAGTGGCAAAGAGAGCACACAGCAAAACTGTCCATATAATCCCCTCAGGCTCCGCCCCCCCAGTCATTCGACCGACGGTTAGGAGAAAAAGGAGAACCATAGGGTGCAGTGGTGACTGTAGTTATTGTAAATTAAATTTGAACCTGACTTAAATATCAGGGCGGGCTGTGGACTGAATACACCTGTAAGAGAAAATAATTTTTCAGGTAAGCATAAATTCTGTTTTCTCTTACTTGGTGTATTGAGTCCACTGATTCATCCTTACTTGTGGGATACCAATACCAAAGCAATAGGACACGGATGAAGGGAGGGAACAAGTCAGGTAACCTAAACGGAAGGCACCACTGCTTGCAAAACCTTTCTCCCAAAAATAGCCTCCGAAGAAGCAAAAGTATCGAATTTGTAAAATTTGGCAAATGTATGCAGTGAAGACCAAGTCGCTGCCTTACAAATCTGTTCAACAGAAGCCTCATTCTTGAAAGCCCACGTGGAAGCCACAGCTCTGGTGGAATGAGCTGAAATTCGTTCAGGAGGCTGCCTACCAGCAGTCTCATAAGCCAATCGGATGATGCTTTTCAGCCAGAATGAAAGAGAGGTAGCAGTCGCTTTCTGACCTCTCCTCTTACCAGAATACACAACAAACAAGGATGATGTTTGTTTGAAGTCTTTAGTTGCTTTTAAATAGAACTTTAAAGCACGAACCACATCTAGATTGTGCAACAGTCGTTCCGTCTTAGAAACTGGATTAGGGCACAGAGAAGGAACAATGATTTCCTGGTTAATATTCTTATTAGAAACCACCTTTGGAAGGAAACCAGGTTTAGTACGCAAAACAACCTTATCTGCATGGAACACCAGATAGGGTGAGTCACACTGTAAAGCAGATAATTCTGAAACTCTTCGAGCAGAAGAAATAGCTACTAAAAACAAAACTTTCCAAGATAATAACTTGATATCTATGGAATGCAAAGGTTCAAACGGAACCCCTTGAAGAACTGAAAGAACTAAATTTAGACTCCATGGAGGAGCCACCGGTCTGTAGACAGGCTTGATTCTAACTAAGGCCTGCGTAAACGCCTGAACGTCTGGCATAGCTGCCAGACGCTTGTGTAACAGAATAGACAGAGCAGATATCTGTCCCTTTAGGGAACTAGCTGACAGACCTTTCTCCAAACCTTCTTGGAGAAAAGACAATATCCTTGGAATCCTAACTTTACTCCACGAGTAACCCTTGGATTCACACCAACAAAGATATTTCCGCCATATCTTATGGTAAATTTTCCTGGTGACAGGCTTTCTGGCCTGTATCAGAGTATCTATAACTGATTCAGAGAACCCCCGCTTAGCTAGGATTAAGCGTTCAATCTCCAAGCAGTCAGTTGCAGAGAAACTAGATTTGGATGCTTGAAAGGACCTTGGATTAGAAGATCCTGTCTCGATGGAAGTTTCCATGGTGGGACCGATGACATGCCCACTAGGTCTGCATACCAAGTCCTGCGTGTTTGATTCTGGCTATTAGCCGAGGGAGAAGAGGAAACGGTGGAAAGACATAAGCTAGACTGAATGACCAAGGCGCTATTAATGCATCTATAAATGCTGCCTTGGGATCCCTGGATCTGGATCCGTAAAGGGGAAGTTTGGTGTTCTGACGGGACGCCATCAGATCCAACTCTGGAATGCCCCAAAGCTGAGTTAGCAGAGCAAAAACCTCCGGGTGGAGTTCCCACTCCCCCGGATGGAAAGTCTGACGACTTAGAAAATCCGCCTCCCAGTTGTCTACTCCTGGGATGTGAATTGCAGATAGATGGCAGGAGTGATCCTCCGCCCATTTGATAATCTTGGATACTTCCTTCATCGCTAGGAAACTCTTTGTTCCCCCCTGATGATTGATGTACGCTACAGTCGTGATGTTGTCCGAATGAAATCTGATGAATTTGGCCTCTGCTAGTTGAGGCCACGCCTGGAGCGCATTGAATATTGCTCTCAGCTCCAAAATGTTTATCGGGAGAAGAGATTCTTCCCGAGACCATAGTCCCTGAGCCTTCAGGGAGTTCCAGACTGCACCCCAGCCTACCAGACTGGCATCGGTCGTGACAATGATCCATTCCGGTCTGCGGAAACTCATCCCCTGAGACAGGTGATCTTGAGACAACCACCAGAGAAGAGAGTCTCTGGTCTTTTGGTCCATTTGAATTTGAGGAGATAAATCTGCGTAATCTCCATTCCACTGTTTGAGCATGCACAGTTGCAGTGGTCTGAGATGGATTCGGGCGAAAGGGACTACGTCCATTGCCACAACCATTAAACCAATTACTTCCATGCACTGAGACACGGAAGGCCGAGGAATGGAATGAAGAACTCGGCAAGTATTCAACAGTTTTGACTTTCTGACCTCTGTCAGAAAGATTTTCATTTCTACCGAGTCTATTAATGTTCCCAGAAAGGGAACCCTTGTGAGCGGGGACAGAGAACTCTTTTCTACGTTCACCTTCCACCCGTGAGACCTTAGAAAGGCCAGAACGATGTCCGTATGAGCCTTGGTTCTGTGAAAGGATGACGCCTGTATTATGTCGTCTAGGTAAGGTGCTACTGCAATGCCCCGCGGTCTTAGTAGAAGGGACCCTAGCACCTTTGTGAAAATTCTGGGAGCGGTAGCCAACCCTAAAGGCAGGGCCACGAACTGGTAATGTTTGTCCAGAAAGGCGAACCTTAGGAACTGATGGTGATCTTTGTGGATAGGTATATGTAGGTACGCATCCTTTAGATCCACGGTAGTCATATATTGACCTTCCTGGATCATCGGCAAGATTGTCCGAATGGTTTCCATCTTGAAAGACGGAACTCTGAGGAATTTGTTTAGAATTTTTAGATCCAGGATTGGCCTGAAAGTTCCTTCTTTTTTGGGAACTACGAACAGGTTTGAGTAAAAACCCAGTCCTTGTTCTGCAATTGGAACTGGGTGTATCACTCCCATTTTTAGTAGATCTTCTACACAGCGTAAGAACGCCTGTTTCTTTGTTTGGTTTGAAGACAAACGAGAAATGAGCCCTTGAATTCTAGAAGATACCCCTGAGCAACTATTTCTAATGCCCAGGGATCCGGAACATCTCTTACCCAAGCCTGAGCAAAGAGAGAAAGTCTGCCCCCTACCAGATCCGATCCCAGATCGGGGGCTACACCTTCATGCTGTCTTGGTAGCAGGAGCAGGCTTCTTGGCCTGTTTACCCTTATTCCAGCCCTGCAAGGGTTTCCAGGTTGCCTTGGGCTGGGAAGCGTTATCTTGCTTTGGAGCAGTAGAGGTTGCAGCAGGTCTGCTCCTGAAGTTGCGAAAGGAGCGAAAATTAGCCTTGTTTTTAGCCTTAAATGGTCTATCTTGTGGAAGGGCATGGCCCTTGCCTCCAGTGATATCTGAAATAATGTCTTTCAGCTCTGGGCCGAAAAGGGTTTTCCCCTTGAAGGGAATATTTAACAGTTTTGTTTTGGACGACACATCCGCCGACCACGATTTGAGCCAAAGCGCTCGTTGCGCCATGATTGTAAAACCTGAGGTTTTCGCCGCTAGTTTAGCTGATTGGAGAGCGGCATCAGTGATAAAAGAATTAGCCAGCTTTAAAGCGTGAATTCTATCCAAGACCTCATCGTATGAAGTCTCCCTCTGGAGCGACTCCTCCAGGGCCTCGAACCAAAAAGCCGCTGCAGTAGTTACCGGGATAATGCAGGCAATTGGTTGAAGCAGAAAACCTTGCTGAACAAAAATTTTCTTTAGCAATCCTTCCAATTTTTTATCCATAGGATCTTTGAAAGCACAACTGTCCTCTATTGGTATAGTTGTACGCTTAGCCAATGTTGAAGCAGCCCCCTCTACCTTAGGGAAATGGGGAACATTTTCTTAAAGATAGGTGGGGGAACAAAGGGTACACCTGGTCTCTCCCACTCCTTAGTCACAATATCCGCCACCCTCTTTGGGATCGGAAATGCCTCAGTGTATACAGGGACCTCTAAATATCTGTCCATTTTACACAATTTTTCAGGGACCACCATGGGGTCACAATCGTCCAGCGTAGCTAAAACCTCCTTGAGCAGGACGTGGAGGTGTTCCAGCTTAAATTTAAACGCTAAGGAATCTGACTCTGCCTGCTGAGAAACTTTTCCTGTGTCAGAAATTTCTCCCTCAGACAGCCCTTCCCTCACTGCTACCTCTGAGTTTTGTGAGGGTACTACAGATAAATTATCCAAAGCTTCAGATTGCTCATCCTCTGTATTTAAACTGAGCTATCGCGCTTTCTTGGAAAAACTGGCAGTTTGGATAAAAATGCTGCAAGGGAATTATCCATTACTGCTGCTAATTGCTGTAAAGTAATAGGGGCCGATGCGCTAGAGGTACTAGGCATCGCTTGCGCGGGCGTAACTGGTGTAGACACATGGGGGGAGGAAGGAGGACTATCCTCATTACCCTCCATTAAGGAATCATCTTGGGCAGCATTTTTAATTGTCACTGGATGATCTTTAAAATGCTTAGATGTTTTTGCACACTTTAAACATAAATGCAATGGGGGTATTGCCATGGCTTTTGAACATAAAGAACAAGGTCTATCTGAAGGCTCAGACATGTTTGACAGACTCAGACAACACTAAAATATTGAAAAAAAAATACTTTTTAAAAAAACGTTACTGTCTCTTTAAATAATAAAAAGGCACACACTTTTTTACCAAATCATCAAAAAACATCCGATCGTAATGAAATTTTCACCACATGATCCTAATGCCTTGAAATGATTGCACACAAGATTTCCCTTAATGCCCAAACCGGAGCAAAATGAAGTAAATACCCGGTTTAACCCACTACAGTACTATGCCACAGTCTTTGCTGTGGCTTTACCTTCCTTTAGGGTTATTTGCAGGTGTAAATTAAGCCTCCCTGAAGTCCTCCTGTACTCTAAAGGCTCTGTACATGAAGCTGCGTGGAGCTGTGTTGCAAATCAACTGCGCAATTGAGGCGCGAAAATGAGGCCCCCTCCTTCCTTACTCCAGAGATATGGGGCATTTCTGAGTCAGATTAGCTGTCTTATAAACTGCCAGGCGTAAAAAAAGTCCCCAAAAAGTGTTTGCAACGTTTAAAAACGCTTAATAAATATAAGATTACCTTAATAAAGTAATCGATTTAGCCCATCACAGTGTCTGTCAGTATTAAAGCCCTTAACTGAAGCCCTCTTTCTATACTGTGTCTCAGAAAATGGCTTACCTTCCCTCATGGGATAGCTGTCAGTCTTCTAGCACTACCAGGTCTTGTTAGAAAAAATGACTGAACATACCTTAAGCAGTATAAGCCTGCAAACTGTTCCCCCCAACTGAAGTTCTCCTGTACTCAACAGTCCTGTGTGGGAACAGCCATGGATTTTAGTTACAACATGCTAAAATCTTTTTCCTCTCAGCAGAAATCTTCATCACTTTCTGCCTCAGAGTAAATAGTACAAACCGGCACTATTTTAAAATAACAAACTCTTGATTGAAGAAATAAAAACTACAAATCTAACACCACATACTCTTTACCCTCCCGTGGAGATGCTACTTTTTAGAGCGGCAAAGAGAATGACTGGGGGGGCGGAGCCTGAGGGGAGCTATATGGACAGCTTTGCTGTGTGCTCTCTTTGCCACTTCCTGTAGGGATTGAGAATATCCCACAAGTAAGGATGAATCCGTGGACTGAATACACCAAGTAAGAGAAATGACGTTTTTTCATGGGACTCCCATAGTGCTGCCATTATGAGTTTTGCGGTGAGGCTAAAAAGCTTGCGTTACAGCCTAAAACAACAAGATCCGTAACACAATCGAAAAGCAGTAGTTATGAGTTTTACGCTACAAATCTGTAACATAAAACTCATAACTAAACTGCTACAAAGTACACTAAACACCCATAAACTACCTATTAACCCCTAAACCGAGGCCCTCCCGTTTAAAAAAACACTATATTAAATTTATTAACCCCTAATCTGTCGCTCCCGATATTGCCGCCACTTAAAAAAATATTAACCCCTATTCTGCCGCTCCCTGACATCGTGACGACTATCATAAAGTTATTAACCCCTAAACCGGCACCCTCCCGCATCGTAAACACTATTCAAATATAATTAACCCCGTCCGCCCACATCGCCCCCATTATACTAAAGTTATTAAGCCCTACACTACCGCCACTATAATAAACCTATTAACCTCTTAACCGCAAGCCCCCCAACAAAATATACTAAAGTAAACTATTAACCCCTAAACCGAAAGCCCCCACATCCCAATTAACTAAATTAAACTAATAACCCTTAAACCTAACGCTCCCTAACTTTAGATTACAATTAATTTCCCTGTCTCAAATTAAATTAAATTAAAACTTACCTGTCAAATTAAAAAAAACTAAGTTTAAACTAACAATTAAACTTATATAATTATTAAACTAAAATTAAACTAACTACCAATTAAATCAAACTAAACTACACATAAACAACTACTAACACTACTAAATTACAAAGTATCTAAATACAAAAAATAAAAAAGACTAAATTACAAAAAATAACAAACACTAACGGCTAGATTTGGAGTTTTGTCGGTAACGACCCAAAAAGCTAACGCCGGCTTTTTTCTGGCCGCACCATAAAAATAACTCTGGTATTGAGAGTCCACATAAAGGCTGCGTTAGGCTCCAAAAAAGAAGCGTAGAGCATTTTTAACGCAACTTCAACTCTCGATACCAGAGTTGCTTACGGACGCGGCCAGCCTCAAAAACGTGCTCGTGCACGATTCCCCCATAGGAAACAATGGGGCTGTTTGAGCTGAAAAAAACCACCTGCAAAACCACCTGATCGGAACAGCCAATAGAATGCGAGCTCAATCTGATTGGCTGATTGGATCAGCCAATCGGATTGAACTTGATTCTGATTGGCTAATTCCATCAGCCAATCAGAATATTCCTACCTTAATTCCGATTGGCTGATGGAATCCTATCAGCCAATCGGAATTCAAGGGACGCCATCTTGGATGACGTCCCTTAAAGGAACCGTCATTCTTCAGTTGGACGTCGCCGAAGAAGATGGGTCCGCGGTGGAGGTCTTCAGGATGGAGCCGGTCGTCATCGGATGAAGATAGAAGATGCCGCTTGGATCAAGATGGTTGCCGGTCCGGATCGCCTCTTCTTCCCGGATAGGATGAAGACTTTGGAGATCAAATAAGAATTAGTTACAGAGCACTTATTTATCTCAAAGAAACATACATATAGCATTCTGCACGTATAACAAAAGATCATTATGTAAAGTGCACAGACCATACAGATATAACTTCTATATCTGTTAATTTAACATTTAACGAATTAAGCTAAACATTATAAGTCAATGAACATTCCCCCCCTCCCCCCCTCCCCACATACCAGGTGTTTCCTCTTATTCAATTTAGCTTCTAATAAGTCTAGCGGTCAACTCTCAGTAAAATACCAATAGTATCTGTCGTGCTCTGGAGTATAGGTAACTAAAGATATAGATCTCCGCCTGTTCCTCTTATCCCCACCCTTTCAAGTCGCCTCCCCCTTCTCTTCTTCTTCATGGGTAATAGTAGGTTATGAGTTCCCCCCTAGAATCCAAGTGTTAGGTTTATTTAAGGGGGGTTTGGGTTAGATTAGGGGTATGTGGGTGGTGGGTTGTAATGTTGGGGGGGGGTATTGTATGTTTTTTTTTTACAGGCAAAAGAGCTGAATTTTTTGGGGCATGCCCCGCAAAGGGCCCTGTTCAGGGCTGGTAAGGTAAAAGAGCTTTGAACTTTATTAATTTAGAATAGGGTAGGGAATTTTTTATTTTGGGGGTCTTTGTTATTTTATTAGGGGGCTTAGAGTAGGTGTAATTAGTTTAAAATTGTTGTAATATTTTTCTTATGTTTGTAAATATTTTTTTATTTTTTGTAACTTAGTTCTTTTTTATTTTTTGTACTTTAGTTAGTTTATTTCATTGTAGTTATTTGTAGATATTGTATTTAATTAATGTATTGATAGTGTAGTGTTAGGTTTAATTGTAGGTAATTATAGGTATTTTATTTAATTAATTTAATGATAGTATAGTGTTAGGTTTAATTGTAACTTAGGTTAGGATTTATTTTACAGGTAATTTTGTAATTATTTTAACTAGGTAGCTATTAAATAGTTCTTAACTATTTAATAGCTATTGTACATGGTTAAAATAATTACAAAGTTGCCTGTAAAATAAATATTAATCCTAAAATAGCTACAATGTAATTATAATTTATATTGTAGCTATATTAGGATTTATTTTACAGGTAAGTATTTATCTTTAAATAGGAATAATTTATTTAATAAGAGTTAATTTATTTAGTTAGATTAAAATTATATTTAACTTAGGGGGGTGTTAGTGTTAGGGTTAGACTTAGCTTTAGGGGTTAATACATTTATTAGAATAGCGGTGAGCTCCGGTTGGCAGATTAGGGGTTAATAAATATAATATAGGGGTCGGCGGTGTTAGGGGCAACCGATTAGGGGTACATAGCTATAATGTAGGTGGCGGCGCTTTGCGGTCGGCAGATTAGGGGTTAATTATTGTAGGTAGCTGGCGGCGACGTTGTGGGGGGCAGATTAGGGGTTAATAAATATAATATAGGGGTCGGCGGTGATAGGGGCAGCAGATTAGGGGTACATAGCTATAATGTAGGTGACGGCGCTTTGCGGTCGGCAGATTAGGGGTTAATTATTGTAGGTAGCTGGCGGCGACGTTGTGGGGGGCAGATTAGGGGTTAATAAATATAATACAGGGGTCGGCGGTGTTAGGGGCAGCAGATTAGGGGTACATAAGTATAACGTAGGTGGCGGTCGGCAGATTAGGGGTTAAAAAAATTTAATCGAGTGGCGGAGATGTGGGGGGACCTCGGTTTAGGGGTACATAGGTAGTTTATGGGTGTTAGTGTACTTTAGAGTACAGTAGTTAAGAGCTTTATGAACCGGCGTTAGCCCAGAAAGCTCGTAACTACTGACTATTTTCTGCGGCTGGAGTTTTGTCGTTAGATTTCTAACGCTCACTTCAGCCACGACTCTAAATACCGTAGTTAGAAAAATCCCATTGAAAAGATAGGATACGCAATTTACGTAAGGGGATCTGCGGTATGGAAAAGTCGCGGCTGAAAAGTGAGCGTTAGACCCTTTTTTGAGTGACTCCAAATACCGGAGGTAGCCTAAAACCAGCGTTAGGAGCCTCTAATGCTGGTTTTCACGGCTACCGCCAAACTCCAAATCTAGGCCATTGTTACGAAAAATAACAAACAAAATTATCCAAAATAAAAAGAATTACCCACCCAAAATAAAAAAAAAACCTAGCCTACAATAAACTACCAATAGCCCTTAAAAGTGCCTTTGTAGGGCATTGCCCTAAGTTAAACAGCTCTTTTACCTGTAAAAAAAAAATACATAGACCACCCAACAGTAAAACCCACCACCCAACCAACCCCCAAAATAAAAACCTAACTCTTAAAAAAAAACTAAGCTACCCATTGCCCTGAAAAGGGCATTTGGATGGGCATTGCCCTTAAAAGGGCATTTAGCTCTTTTCCATGCCCAAACCCTAATCTAAAATTAAAGTCCACCCAAAAAAAACCTTAAAAAAACCTATCACTAACCCCCGAAGATCCACTTACAGTTTTTGAAATCCCACTTGAACGATCTTCATCCAGACGGCGAGAAGTCTTCATCCAGGCGGCCTCTTCAATCTTCATTTAGGCGGCATCTTGTATGTTGATCCCGGCGGCGCTGAGCGGGTCCATCCAGAAGACATTCGGGCACGGAGCATCCTCTTCATATGGTCGCCGCCATTAAATTAAATTAAAACTTACCTGTCAAATTAAAAGAACTAAGTTTAAACTAACAATTAAACTAATATAATTATTAAACTAAAATTAAACTAACTACCAATTAAATAAAACTAAACTGCACATTAAAAAAGTCCTAACACTACTGGAAAAATTACAAAGTATCTAATTACAAAAAATAAAAAAGACTAAATAACAAAAAATAACATACACTAAATTACGAAAAATAACAAACGAAATTATTAAAAATAAAAAAAATTACACCTAATCTAATAGCCCTATCAAAATAAAAAAGCCCACCCAAAATAAAACAAAATATAGCCTACAATAAACTACCAATAGCCCTTAAAAGGGCCTTTTGTGGAGCATTGCCCCAACGATATCAGCTCTTTTCCGTGAAAACAAATACAAAGACCACCCCAACAGTAAAACGAAATTATCAAAAATAAAAAAAATTACACCTAATCTAATAGCCCTATCAAAATATAAAAGCCCACCCAAAATAAAACAAAATATAGCCTACAATAAACTACCAATAGCCCTTAAAAGGGCCTTTTGTGGAGCATTGCCCCAACGATATCAGCTCTTTTCCATGAAAACAAATACAAAGACCACCCCAACAGTAAAACCCACCACCCAACCAACACCCAAAATTAAAATAGGGCATTTAGCTATTTTGCTGCCTAAACCCTAATCTAGAAAAAAAAACCTAACCTCCGACGATCCACTTACAGTTTTTGAAGTCCCACTTGAATGATCTTCATCCAGGCGGTGAGAAGTCTTCATCCAGGCGGCCTCTTCAAGCTTCATCCAGGCAGCATCTTCTATCTTGATCCCGGCGGCACGGAGCGGGTGCATCCTGAAGACATCTGGCACGGAGCATCCTCTTCATACTGTTGCCGCCGTACACTGAATCTTCAATGCAAGGTACGCGATTCAAGATGGCGTCCCTTGCATTCCTATTGGCTGAATCAGCCAATAGGAATTAGATCTGCTAAAATCCCATTGGCTGTTCAAATCAGCTAATAGGATTTAAGCAGCTTTCATTCTATTGGCTGATTCAAATCAGCCAATAGAATGAGAGCTGCTTAAATCCTAGATCAATACAATATAGCATTGCATGACATGACAGTGCTCCTGCATTTCTGTATATTAAGGTGAGACAAGATCAGTACAATATAGCACTGCATGACATGACAGTTCTGCCGCATTTCTGTATGTGAAGGAAAGACAAGATCAGTGTCATATATCACTGCATGACATGAGAGCTCTGCTGCATTTCTGTATGTGAAGGAAAGACAAGATCAGTGTCATATATCACTGCATGACATGAGAGCTCTGCTGCATTTCTGTATGTGAAGGAGAAACAAGATCAATACAATATAGCACTGCATGACATGAGAGCTCTGCGGCATCTCTGTATGTGAAGGAGAGACAAGATCAGTGTAATATAGCACTGCATGACAGGAGAGGTCTGCTGCATTTCTGTATGTGAAGGAGAGTCAAGATCAATGCAATAAAGCACTGCATGACATGAAAGTTCTGCTGCATTTCTGTATGTGACAGTGACGTGCGGTGAGGTCAGAGGCTAGTGAGGCTATTAGTACATTTGCTTCATTCTTTTGTTATCCTTTGTTGAAGGATATGCAGCAATGCACAACTGGGAGCTAACTGAACACATTAAATGAGCCAATGACAAGAGGCATATATGTGCAACCACCACTCACCAGCTGCTCCCAGTAGTGCATTACTGATCTTTAGCCTACCTAGGTATGCTTTTCAAATGATACTAAAAGAAAAAAGCAAATTGGATAACATAAGTAAAATGTAAAAGTCTTTAATATTGTATGTTCTATCTGAAACATAAAAGAAAAATGTTGTGTTCCTTTAATGTTTTAAAACAAATTAACATCCTTTTAACTGCAGCTATTCTCCAGTAGTCAAACTCCAACTTGCCTTATTTGTAAAAGGAGAAACCAGATGCGCACACACTCTCATGCAGATACGCACACACTCTCATACAGTGGCACACACACTCATACAGATGCACACACACTCATACAGATGCACACACACCCACACTCATACAGATGCACACACACTCATACAGATGCACACAGACACACTCATACAGATGCACACAGACACACTCATACAGATGCACACAGACACACTCATACAGATGCGCACACACTCTCATGCAGATGCGCACACACTCTCATGCAGATGCGCACACACTCTCATGCAGATGCGCACACACTCTCATACAGATGCGCACACACTCTCATACAGATGCGCACACACTCTCATACACACTCATACAGATGCACACACACTCATACAGATGCACACACACTCATACAGATGCACACACACACTCATACAGATGCACACACACACTCATACAGATGCACACACACACTCATACAGATGCATACACACACTCATACAGATGCATACACACACTCTCATACAGTTGCACACACACTCATACAGATGCACACACTCTCATACAGATGCACACACACTCTCATACAGATGCACACACACTCTCATACAGATGCACACACACTCTCATACATACAGATGCACAAACACACTCATACAGATGCACACACACACACACACTCATACAGATGCACACACACTCATATAGATGTACACAGTCACACACTGTCATCCAGATGTACACACACTCTCATACATATAGATGCACACACACACTCATACATATAGATGCACACACACACTCATACAGATGTGCACACACACACTCATACAGATGCACACACACACTCATACAGATGCACACACACTCTCATATATACAGATGCACACACATTCTCATACATATAGATGCACACACACACTCATACAGATGTATACACATTCTCATACAGATGTACACACACTCTCATATATACAGATGCACACACACTCATACAGATGTACACACACTCATACAGATGTACACACACTCTCATATATACAGATGCACACACACTCATACAGATGCACACACACTCTCATACAGATGTACACACATTCTCATACAGATGTACACACACTCATATATACAGATGCACACACACTCATACAGATGCACACACACACTCATACAGATGCACACACACACTCATACAGATGCGCACACACACACTCATACAGATGCGCACACACACACTCATACAGATGTACACACTCTCATACAGATGTACACACACTCTCATATATACAGATGCACACACACTCATACAGATGCACACACACTCTCATACAGATGCACACACACTCTCATACAGATGTACACACATTCTCATACAGATGTACACACACTCATATATACAGATGCACACACACACTCATACATATAGATGCACACACACACTCATACAGATGCGCGCGCACACACACTCTCATACAGATGCACACACACTCTCATACAGATGCACACACACTCTCATACAGATGTACACACACTCTCATACAGATGTACACACACTCTCATATATACAGATGCACACACACTCATACAGATGCACACACACACTCATACAGATGCACACACACACACTCATACAGATGCACACACACACACTCATACAGATGCACACACACACACTCATACAGATGCACACACACACTCATACAGATGCACACACACTCTCATACAGATGCACACACACTCTCATACAGATGTACACACTCTCATACAGATGCACACACACTCTCATACAGATGTACACACATTCTCATACAGATGTACACACACTCTCATATATACAGATGCACACACACTCATACAGATGCACACACACACACTCATACAGATGCACACACACACTCATACAGATGCACACACACACTCATACAGATGCACACACACTCTCATACAGATGCACACACACTCTCATACAGATGCACACAAACACTCATACAGATGCACACACACACTCATACAGATGCACACACACTCTCATACAGATGCACACACACTCTCATACAGATGCACACACACTCTCATACAGATGCACACACACTCTCATACAGATGCACACACACACTCATACAGATGCACACACACACTCATACAGATGCACACACACTCTCATACAGATGCACACACACTCTCATACAGATGCACACACACTCTCATACAGATGCACACACACTCTCATACAGATGCACACAAACACTCATACAGATGCACACAAACACTCATACATACAGATGCACACACACTCTCATACAGATGTGCACACACACTCTCATACAGATACACAAAAACTCTCATACAGATGCGCACACACACTCTCATACAGATGCACACACACACTCTCATACAGATACAAAACACAGATACACTGATTCTCTCAACTCCCATACATCTCAATATGTCACTTTATATAAAAAAAACACAAGTACTGTGGGAAAACATACACATATAGCCAACCTCATATTTTTAGACAGAAGCATTGGAGTTGTCTTAAAGGATTACTATAATACAAGCAGCTGCTGACTCAGTAAAGAAAATATCTATTTTTAAATAGGAATCCCCAACCCCCTACCCTCAGAAACCCTTTTTCCATGTGACTTTCCTTCAGTAAACATGCTCTGCACAGCAGCCATATCTACCAGCAGGAAGACAGATACAACACAGCCCTGAGAAGGAATGGGGGAAATGAGAGCAGGGAGAAGGGGAGACTATAAAGAGCAGACCAGGTACTGTGGGAAGCTTCAGACCTCTATAGCCCTGACAACAATATATGAGTTACTGATACTCACTCACAGCTAACTCCAGCGTTACCTCTTGTCTAAGCTGAGCTCCACCCATGTTTCCTGCAGCAGCACCAGTGTAAAAAGATTCCGTGCACTCACTGATGACTGCTGTGGGGGAGATCAGGTGATCTTTCAAAATATTACATTAAGATGATTATGTTCTCTTAGTCTAAACACCTGCTGTCTGCCACACTCTGCATCCATTAACCCCTGCAGTAGTACAAGGAGCCCAATTAGTATACAGCTACAGACAGCGTGTCAGTGACAGGATGATTTGTGAGTGATTTACTAAGTTGTTAGAAAAAAATGATTAGCTGACTATTGTAAGTAAATTACTCACAAATCATTCTGTCACTGACACGCTGTCTGTAGCTGTATACTAATTGGGCTCCTCGTACTACTGCAGGAGTTAATGGATGCAGAGTGTGGCAGACAGCAGTTTGCAGTTGCACCGGACCTGCCCTGAGTAGTGAGCACACACACAGCATGGCCAATATAAAAGTATACCTGATGGAACTCAACGTTGCAGTGTTGTTGGTGCCCCGCCAACACATTGTGTATCTCCAGCATGTATGAATTCTACACTAGTAGCCACACACCTCACTCTGGCCAGGCTGCCCCCCAGGGCATTTACTCTCGATCACTACTAGTACTTACAGTTACCGGTGTTTTCCAGGTCCAGGGTAGTCAGTGAGTCAATGGCACTGGGTCTGGCACTATTAGGCAGTCCTCCGCTCCGGCTCCTCCTGAGTCTGACTTCAGTCTCCTCCAGGCAGTGGGCAGGCACTGGCAGCAACTCCTCCGTGACTAGTCCTGGTCCACACTAGTCCACCAGACAGCCACACAACAACTGGGGCAGTAGGCACTAGGCAGCAGTGGTCGGCGGCACGCACGCACAAGACTCTCTCAGCAGCTCCCTCCACTACTGACACTGAGTCTTCCCGCCAGTAGATCTGTCAGCGCGCTCAATGTGACATGTCAAAATGGTCACATGGCCCACACCTGCCAATCAGCAGCCCAGCAGGCACGCCTCCCCGCAGTGCTGCTGAAGCTGTGATTGGCTGAAGTGACCAAGCTCATCATGGAGGCGGTTTTGAGAACCGCCTCCATTGGAGCTTGTATCAGGGCCCGAAGAGTCACCAGTGGGTGGCGCAGCTCCAGATCCATGTTGCGCAATTAATGGAGGGCAGCGGACCGGCTCACTGCCTCCTAATTGCGCAACAATGGAATATGGATAGTGAATTTTTGCACTGCGCATGCGCAAAGCGCAGTACCATAATGAGTATCGCCATGGGGGTGGGGGGGTACCCTTGGGGTGAGGGTGGGCATGGACAAAATATTAATGAAGTAAAAAACACTTTTTTTTTTTTTAATAAATATGAATTCAAATCTTTTTTCCCTCATTGGACAGGGTAGGCACTGCCTACCCTGCCTCCTATTACTGCACGTCACTGGTATGTGAAGGTGAGACAAGATCAGTAAAATATAGCACTGCATGACATGAGAGCTCTGCGGCATCTCTGTATGTGAAAGTGAAACAATATCAGTGCAATATAGCACTGCATGACATGACAGTTCTGCTGCATTTATGTATGTTTACGAGAGACAAGATTAGTGTAATATAGCACTACATGACATGAGAGTTCTACTGCATTTCTGTATGTGAAGGTGAGACTAGATCAGTACCATATAGCACTGCATGACATGACCGTTCTGCTGCATTTCTGTATGTGAAAGTGAGACAAGTTCAGTACAATATAGCGCTGAATTACATTACAGTTCTGCTGCATTTCTGTATGTGAAGATGAGACAAGGTCAGTACAATATAGCACTGCATGACATGACAGTTCTCCTGCATCTCTGTATGTGAAGGTGAGACAAGATCAGTACAATATAGCACTGCATGACATGACAGTTCTGCTGCATTTATGTATGTTTATGAGAGACAAGATCAGTATAATATAGCACTACATGCCGTGACAGTTCTGCTGCATTTCTGTATGTGAAGGTGAGACAAAATTAGTGTAATACAGGTGGCCCTTGGTTTACACCGGTTCAATTTGTGCCGTTTCAGAATAAAAACCTTTTTTTTTTCATGTGACTGCTATTGAAAAGCATTGAAAAGCAGTGCACTAATTAAAATAGCCAGTAGATGGAGCTGTCCGCTTGGGTTGCAGCAAAGTTATGCAATTTAGCAGACTGAAATTAATCTGTGTACACAGAACAGACCTTAGCTATTGAGCAGCTTTCAAGCAACAAGATCTAGCAACCACTTCCCTATTATCTTCCTCTCCAGCTGCTTGAGGTGAGGGTGACTAACTGCCTATTAATCACTCTAGATTGAAATGCATAGAATAGGTGCAGACCCAATATAATCTAACATGCTAACAATGCAGAGAACCATTTGCAGAAAAATGCAAGTAAAAACATGTTTTTGTTCATTAAACTTAGTTTGATGATACAGTCTGTTGTGTAATTATATAATTAGGTTTATAATGCTGTTTAGCATTTAAAGTCTTCATTTCAAAGCTTTAAAAATAATGTTTTAGTTTTTACTTATGACAATTTTGAGAGAGGCCTGGAATCTAATTCCCTCACTTCCCATTGACTTACATTATAAACTGGGTTTCAATTTAAAATGGTTTGTTTTACAACCATTCCTTCTGGAACCTAACCCCGGCGTAAACTGAGGGCTACCTGTATAGCACTGCATGACATGATAGTTCTGCTGCATTTCTGTATGTGAAGTGAAGACAAGATCAGTACAATATAGCACTGCATGACATGACAGTTCTTCTGCATTTCTGTATGTGAAGGAGAGACAAGCTCAGTACAATATAGGACTGCATGACATGACAGTTCTGCTGCATTTCTGTATGTGAAGGAGAAACAAGATCAGTACAATATAGAAGTGCATGACGTGACAGTTCTGCTGCATTTCTTCATGTGAAAGTGAGACAAGATCAGTACAATATAGCATTGCACAACAACACAGTTCTGCTGCATTTCTGTATGTGAAGATGAGACAAGATCAGTACAATATATAGCACTGCACAACAACACAGTTCTGCTGCATTTCTGTATGTGAAGGTGAGACAAGATCAGTACAATATATAGCACTGCATGAAGTGACAGTTCTGCTGGGTTTCTGTATGTGAAGGAGAAACAACATCAGTACAATATAGTACTGCATAATATGAGAGTTCTGCTGCATTTCTGTATGTGAAGGAGAGACAAGATCAGTACAATATAGCACTGCATAACAACACAAAATCAGTTGAACATATACATATAAACACATACATAAACATGTATACACATTTAAAGACAGGTATACACACACATATAGAAAAATTTGCAAACCCTTTTTTGTCAAACACTTTGCCATATACTATGTCGCTTTTTTACCCTTCTAAAAATAATTTTCAATATTAATATTATTATTTTTTATTAAAAGGTGTATATATATGAGTGTACTTTTTTATTTTAACATGTTTTTGATGTGTTTTATGAAATTCTTTTTTTTTATTCCTTACACTTTACTTCAGCTTTCAAGTCATGCTAAATACTTACTTTTGGCTTACAGTAGAGAGCAGCCTAAAACTTTCAACTTGTAATATATGCGCTATTTAGCGTAGTCACGTTATCCATTGATATTATAGGTTGCACTAGAGCGATGTCGGCCTCGCTAACCCTTTTCTGGCCAATGGGATTTACCATGGACTTGTAAAGTCAAATTGCACGCTAATGTTAGCGTGTCCATCGATATTGTGTATTGCGTCCGACGATATCATTCGCACGCCTCTTGTAATCTAGCCCTCTCAGTATAATATTTAATCGCAGTGTACGTTTCATAGTTTAAATGTGATTATTTGCAATATTTAAACTCTTCTTTTTTTTTTTTTAAACCAATGGGGTAAAAAACAAGTGAGGGGAGCTGTGTGTATTTCAATACATAAATAATATGTGTTACCGTGACCTTTAAATGAGCTTCTCGTATTGGTTTCAAAATTCAATCATAATATATATTGCGCTGTGATAAGGTAAACAAATAGGTGAAAATTGGGTGAAAAATAGTGAAAATATGACTACAAGAGGTTAAAAAACAAAATATTTAATTGTTGCCATACAAAACAATATTGGACTAGATAATATATTCTGATAGAATAATAAGTGGTAAAGAGCTCTATTACCTTGCGTATATTATATATTAAAATTCCTTAATCAAAAGTTAAAATTGACAATAAATTGACAATAAATTCATGCTATAGTGTTCAAAGCATATGATAAAAATAGATTAAGTTAAAATAATTAACTTAGGAGGTGGAAATAAATGTTCATCTGATGAATTGCAAGTATCTTTTGATGTGACTTTAAATGTGACTTTTAGTTGGAAATGAAGTTACTCACAGTTTGCATGAAATGATTTTTCCAGGTGTCTGATTGGTTGAAACAGACAAGCCTTTATGTGAATAGAATAATTTTTCGCTGTAGTTAAAACTTGTAGATCGAAATTGTGGATGGAGATAACAACTACTGGATGGTAAAGATGCTGAAACTGTTTACCTAAACTGGGTTTGCAGGAGTTTCAGTTGTTGATAAAACTTGGTTCTGTATGTAACGTAGGAGGTGGAAATAAATGTTCATCTGATGAATTGCAAGTATCTTTTGATGTGACTTTAGATGTGACTTTTAGTTGGAAATGAAATTACTCACAGTTTGCATGAAATAATTTTCCAGGTGTCTGATTGGTTGAAACAGACAAGCCTTTATGTGAATAAAATAATTTTTCTGCTGTAGTTAAAACTTGTAGATCGAAATTGTAGATGAAGATAACAACTACTCGGCTAGATTTAGAGTTTTGTCGGTAACAACCCGCGTAGCTAACGCTGGCTTTTTTCTGGCCGCACCATAAAAATAACTCTGGTATTGAGAGTCCACATAAAGGCTGCGTTAGGCTCCAAAAAAATAGCGTAGAGCATTTTTAACGCAACTTAAACTCTCGATACCAGAGTTGCTTACGGACGCGGCCAGCCTCAAAAACGTGCTCGTGCACGATTCCCCCATAGGAAACAATGGGGCTGTTTGAGCTGAAAAAAAACCTAACACCTGCAAAAAAGCCGCGTTCAGCTCTTAACGCAGCCCCATTGTTTGCTATGCGGAAACACCTCCTAAGTCTGCACCTAACACCCTAACATGTACCCCGAGTCTAAACACCCCTAACCTTACACTTATTAACCCCTAATCTGCCGCCCCCGCTATCGCTGACCCCTGCATTTTATTTTTAACACCTAATCTGCCGCTCCGTAAACCGCCGCTACTTACATTATCCCCATGTACCCCTAATCTGCTGCCCCTAACACCGCCGACCCCTATATTATATTTATTAACCCCTAATCTGCCCCCCACAATGTCGCCTCCACCTGCCTACACTTATTAACCCCTAATCTGCCGAGCGGACCGCACCGCAACTATAATAAAGTTATTAACCCCTAATCCGCCTCACTAACCCTATAATAAATAGTATTAACCCCTAATCTGCCCTCCCTAACATCGCCGACACCTAACTTCAATTATTAACCCCTAATCTGCCGACCGGAGCTCACCGCTATTCTAATAAATGTATTAACCCCTAAAGCTAAGTCTAACCCTAACACTAACACCCCCCTAAATTAAATATAATTTTAATCTAACGAAATTAATTAACTCTTATTCAATAAATTATTCCTATTTAAAGCTAAATACTTACCTGTAAAATAAACCCTAATACAGCTACAATATAAATTATAATTACATTGTAGCTATTTTAGGATTAATATTTATTTTACAGGCAACTTTGTAATTATTTTAACCAGGTACAATAGCTATTAAATAGTTAAGAACTATTTAATAGTTACCTAGTTAAAATAATTACAAAATGACCTGTAAAATAAATCCTAACCTAAGTTACAATTAAACCTAACACTATACTATCATTAAATTAATTAAATAAAATACCTACAATTACCTACAATTAAACCTAACACTACACTATCAATAAATTAATTAAATACAATTCCTACAAATAACTACAATGAAATAAACTAACTAAAGTACAAAAAATAAAAAAGAACTAAGTTACAAAAAAATAAAAAAATATTTACAAACATAAGAAAAATATTACAACAATTTTAAACTAATTACACCTACTCTAAGCCCCCTAATAAAATAACAAAGACCCCCAAAATAACAAAATGCCCTACCCTATTCTAAATTAAAAAAGTTCAAAGCTCTTTTACCTTACCAGCCCTGAACAGGGCCCTTTGCGGGGCATGCCCCAAGAAGTTCAGCTCTTTTGCCTGTAAAAAAAAACATACAATACCCCCCCCAACATTACAACCCACCACCCACATACCCCTAATCTAATCCAAACCCCCCTTAAATAAACCTAACACTAAGCCCCTGAAGATCTTCCTACCTTGTCTTCACCCTGCCAGGTTCACCGATCGGTCCAGAAGAGCTCCTCCGATGTCCTGATCCAAGCCCAAGCGGGGGGCTGAAGATGTCCATGATCCGGTCGAAGTCTTCATCCAAGCGGGGCAGAAGAGGTCTTCCATCCGATTGAAGTCTTCATCCAGGCGGCATCTTCTATCGTCATCCATCCGGAGCGAAGCGGCAGCATCCTGAAGACCTCCGACGCGGAACATCCATCCTGCCCGACGACTGAACGACGAATGACGGTTCCTTTAAATGACGTCATCCAAGATGGCGTCCCTCGAATTCCGATTGGCTGATAGGATTCTATCAGCCAATCGGAATTAAGGTAGGAATATTCTGATTGGCTGATGGAATCAGCCAATCAGAATCAAGATCAATCCGATTGGCTGATCCAATCAGCCAATCAGATTGAGCTCGCATTCTATTGGCTGTTCCGATCAGCCAATAGAATGCGAGCTCAATCTGATTGGCTGATTGGATCA
The DNA here is from genome assembly GCF_027579735.1 of Bombina bombina. Classification (NCBI taxonomy): domain Eukaryota; kingdom Metazoa; phylum Chordata; class Amphibia; order Anura; family Bombinatoridae; genus Bombina; species Bombina bombina. The sequence goes on along the minus strand of NC_069505.1, from coordinate 346,088,890 downwards.
GCCAATCGGATTGAACTTGATTCTGATTGGCTGATTCCATCAGCCAATCAGAATATTCCTACCTTAATTCCAATTGGCTGATAGAATCCTATCAGCCAATCGGAATTCGAGGGACGCCATCTTGGATGACGTCATTTAAAGGAACCGTCATTCGTTGTTCAGTCGTCGGGCAGGATGGATGTTCCGCGTCAGAGGTCTTCAGATTGCTGCCGCTTCGCTCCGGATGGATGACGATAGAAGATGCCGCCTGGATGAAGACTTCAATCGGATGGAAGACCTCTTCTGCCCCGCTTGGATGAAGACTTCGACCGGATCATGGACATCTTCAGCCCCCCGCTTGGGCTTGGATCAGGACATCGGAGGAGCTCTTCTGGACCGATCGGTGAACCTGGCAGGGTGAAGACAAGGTAGGAAGATCTTCAGGGGCTTAGTGTTAGGTTTATTTAAGGGGGGTTTGGGTTAGATTAGGGGTATGTGGGTGGTGGGTTGTAATGTTGGGGGGGTATTGTATGTTTTTTTTTACAGGCAAAAGAGCTGAACTTCTTGGGGCATGCCCCGCAAAGGGCCCTGTTCAGGGCTGGTAAGGTAAAAGAGCTTTGAACTTTTTTAATTTAGAATAGGGTAGGGCATTTTGTTATTTTGGGGGTCTTTGTTATTTTATTAGGGGGCTTAGAGTAGGTGTAATTAGTTTAAAATTGTTGTAATATTTTTCTTATGTTTGTAAATATTTTTTTATTTTTTGTAACTTAGTCCTTTTTTATTTTTTGTACTTTAGTTAGTTTATTTCATTGTAGTTATTTGTAGGAATTGTATTTAATTAATTTATTGATAGTGTAGTGTTAGGTTTAATTGTAGGTAATGGTAGGTATTTTATTTAATTAATTTAATGATAGTATAGTGTTAGGTTTAATTGTAACTTAGGTTAGGATTTATTTTACATGTAATTTTGTAATTATTTTAACTAGGTAACTATTAAATAGTTCTTAACTATTTAATAGCTATTGTACCTGGTTAAAATAATTACAAAGTTGCCTGTAAAATAAATATTAATCCTAAAATAGCTACAATGTAATTATAATTTATATTGTAGCTATATTAGGGTTTATTTTACAGGTAAGTATTTAGCTTTAAATAGGAATAAGTTATTTAATAAGAGTTAATTTATTTCGTTAGATTTAAATTATATTTAATTTAGGGGGGTGTTAGGGTTAGGGTTAGACTTAGTTTTAGGGGTTTAAAAATTTATTAGAATAGCGGTGAGCTCCGGTCGGCAGATTAGGGGTTAATGTTTGAAGTTAGGTGTCGGCGATGTTAGGGAGGGCAGATTAGGGGTTAATACTATTTATTATAGGGTTAGTGAGGCGGATTAGGGGTTAATAACTTTATTATAGTAGCGGTGCGGTCCACTCGGCAGATTAGGTGTTAATAAGTGTAGGCAGGTGGAGGCGACGTTGAGGGGGGCAGATTAGGGGTTAATAAATATAATATAGGGGTCGGCGGTGTTAGGGGCAGCAGATTAGGGGTACATAAGTATAACGTAGGTGGCGGTCGGCAGATTAGGGGTTAAAAAAATGTAATCGAGTGGCGGCGATGTGGGGGGACCTCGGTTTAGGGGTACATAGGTAGTTTATGGGTGTTAGTGTACTTTAGAGTACAGTAGTTAAGAGCTTTATGAACCGGCGTTAGCCCAGAAAGCTCTTAACTACTGACTTTTTTCTGCGGCTGGAGTTTTGTCGTTAGATTTCTAACGCTCATTTCAGACACGATTCTAAATACCGGAGTTAGAAAGATCCCATTGAAAAGATAGGATACGCAAATGATGTAAGGGGATCTGCGGTATGGAAAAGTCGCGGCTGAAAAGTGAGCATTAGACCCTTTTTTGAGTGACTCCAAATACCGGAGTTAGCCTAAAACCAGCGTTAGGAGCCTCTAATGCTGGTTTTCACGGCTAACGCCAAACTCCAAATCTAGGCCACTGGATGGTAAAGATGCTGAAACTGTTTACCTAAACTGGGTTTGCAGGAGTTTCAGTTGTTGATAAAACTTGATTCTGTATATTTAAACTGTTATCTAAGACTTGGTTTGCAGGAGTTTCAGTTGTTGGTATGACTTAATTATAGAAACTGTTTACCTTGTATTTATTTGCTGGAGTTTCTATTTTTCTGGTTGCGTGAGGTGTTTGAACGCTTCTCTTTGTAGGTGTCTGTAGATGAAACTATATACCCTCCCAGGGTTTGCTGGAGTTTCAGTGATTGATGGTTGATCTGTAGTGAAACTGTTTACCTAGGAAAGGTTTGCAGGAGTTTCAGACCACCTGTTGGTTATAAAAATCATTTCTTAAGAGTTGCTGGAGCTGTATACCTTTTTCAAGGTTTGCTGGAGCTTCAGGTCTGGTGAGTGTCCACTTTAAGTCTTGTGGTGCTCGGTGTATAGCAATCACCGGTAACAGATTTTTTTCGTGTTCAATCCTGGGTAGTCTCAGATGCAGTCAAATCTACACGTTTCGGCTTCAGCCTTTATCAAGATCTTGATAAAGGCTGAAGCCGAAACGTGTAGATTTGCCCCTAGTGTGCACTCCAACAACTCAAGTCTGCATCTGAGACTACCCAGGATTGAACACGAAAAAATCAGTTACTGGTGATTGCTATACACCGAGCACCACAAGACTTAAAGTGGACACTCACCAGACCTGAAGCTCCAGCAAACCTTGAAAAAGGTATACAGCTCCAGCAACTCTTAAGAAAAGATTTTTATAACCAACAGGTGGTCTGAAACTCCTGCAAACCTTTCCAAGGTAAACAGTTTCACTACAGATCAACCATCAATCACTGAAACTCCAGCAAACCCTGGGAGGGTATATAGTTTCATCTACAAACAGACACCTACAAAGAGAAGCGTTCAAACACCTCACGCAACCAGAAAAATAGAAACTCCAGCAAATAAATACAAGGTAAACAGTTTCTATAATTAAGTCATACCAACAACTGAAACTCCTGCAAACCAAGTCTTAGATAACAGTTTAAATATACAGAACCAAGTTTTATCAACAACTGAAACTCCTGCAAACCCAGTTTAGCTAAACAGTTTCAGCATCTTTACCATCCAGTAGTTGTTATCTTCATCTACAATTTCGATCTACAAGTTTTAACTACAGCGGAAAAAATATTTTATTCACATAAAGGCTTGTCTGTTTCAACCAATCAGACACCTGGAAAAATTATTTCATGCAAACTGTGAGTAATTTCATTTCCAACTAAAAGTCACATCTAAAGTCACATCAAAAGATACTTGCAATTCATCAGATGAACATTTATTTCCACCTCCTACGTTACATACAGAACCAAGTTTTATCAACAACTGAAACTCCTGCAAACCCAGTTTAGGTAAACAGTTTCAGCATCTTTACCATCCAGTAGTTGTTATCTTCATCTACAATTTCGATCTACAAGTTTTAACTACAGCGAAAAATTATTCTTTTTTTTATTTATATTATTTTTATTATAGTTTGGAGTAAAACTTTAACAAGAAAACAAAACAATAGAACCAGAGAGTGGTTCAGAATTCTTACAGGTAAATAGGGTTTTGTTACAGTAAATGTTGCACATATTATTAATTAGAGTCTTTTCTTCTTTGTCCCGTGGTTCAAAGTCTTTTCACAGTTTTGCAAATGTTATGGTAGGCTCGAGGTAGTTGAGTTGAGGAGAATGGTATGTGAGCCTCTCCATGTTCCGTTAAGGGGGGACATCAGAAAATTATTTTCTCTTATTTCTAGTGCAGTTCTGTTATGGATTTCATGAATCCAAATTAACTTGTTCAATGTTACAATTGGAGAGAGAAATAGAAAAGGTGGAAAGGAAGAGGAGAGAGGAAAGAGGAAAAGAAGAAAAAGAGGAAAAAAGCATAGACCAAATTGTTAGGAGTGTGAGTATATATCTCTGAGATGGGTTTATGTGTCTAGATCACTAAATTTGAAGGATTCCCACAAGAACATCATGTCCTGGTGTAGCGTAATTTGACCTAGTTTGAGGTAATATAGTCTCTCTAGGAGAAGGTTTCTATTAACTAATTCTATCCATTCCGACATTGTGGGCACTACAGATGATTTCCATTTTCTTGGTATTAGCTGATTAGCTGCATTTAGCATGATATGGAATAGATGTTGCCGTATTTTGCATGTAATTGAAGGTGGGTGCCTTAACATTATTATTTCTGGACCAGGTGTTATTTGAGTGTGCAGTGTTTTGTTAATACTCGAAAAAATAATGGACCAATATGGTTTAATATGTTCACATTCCCACCAGATGTGGGAAAGGTGGCCTTCTTTGTGACAACCTCTCCAGCATGAACCTGGGGATTGTTTGTGTATGTACTTGATTCTGGCTGGCGTTAAATACCACCTCATCAATAATTTGATGTTGGTTTCTTTTGCCTGGGCTGAGTGAGCGAAGTGTAACAGAGATGAGAACCTGAGCGACCAAGTTTTAGCAGGGGTATTTAGGCGTAACTCATTATCCCATCTTTTAGTGTATGAGGGGAGTTCAGGAAAGGTATGTGTTAAGATGAGTTTATACAATTTGGAGATGGCTCCTTTTATCTCCTCTGTAGTTATACACATTTGCTCGAATATTGTGGGAGGCCTAGTGAGGTCTTTTTTAAATTTATGTGTCATTATGAAGTGTCTTGTTTGGTGTACATGGAGCCAAGATGATAAGAAAGGGTGCTCTAATAGGTCAAGTTGGGTTTTATCTTTAATAAACTTAGTCTCGTGAGTGATAAGGTACATGGGTAGGAGTTTTTGTGGGTCTGTAAGGAGTTTGCAATCTGAGGTTTTCCCGGGGCTGAATTCTGGGTTATTTAAGAGCGTGGTGAGGGGTGAGAATCTGGAAGAGATTTTATTTGACGTATTACAGAGAATTTCCCAGTCTGACCAGGTCTCATTGGAGATTAAGGACGAAGAGATGGAATGTCTGTTAAGGTAAACAGGGTTCCAACATGCTGTGCTGAGGTCATGATTAGGAGCTAGATCGATTTCAATTTGCACCCAGCTTTTGTGGTTGGAAGTGTTAAATTTGCACCAGTCTTGCACTCTCTGTAGCGATATGGCACGTTTGTAGGATAGGAGATGTGGGACCCCAAGGCCTCCTTCTGATGGAGGTTTAAAAAGTGTGTCTCTATTAATTCGCGGGGGTCTACGGTTCCAAATGTATCCGTTTATGATCTTTTGCATAGTGTCTAGGTCTTTTTGTATGCCTGGGATGGGGACTGTTTGGAGAATGTATAATACTTTTGGGAGCAGGATCATTTTTGTTGCTTGCATTCTGCCTGTCCACGATATATTTTTTGGGAGCCAATGTGATGTTAAGGTTAGGAGCTCTGTGATTAGATTACCATAATTATATTTGCGCAAGTCTTGTTTATCTGGAGTAATGTGAATGCCAAGGTACTTGAGGTATTTGGTTTGTTGTTTTAGGGGACAGGTGGATTTCAGGTTGTTAAGGGTGGGGGTTGTTAGGTTTATAGGGAGGTATTCTGATTTAGTCATGTTTACTAGAAAATTTGAAACTGTGCCAAATTGTGTTAGTTCAGTGATGGCTTGTTGTAGAGATACTTTAGGGTTTGTAAGTGTTAAGAGGATGTCGTCTGCGAACATGGCTAGTTTATGTGTCTGGTTAGCAATAGATATACCTTGAATTTGGTTGTTTAACCGTATTTTGATAGCCAGGGGCTCTAGGGATAAAACAAAAAGAAGTGGTGAGAGGGGACAGCCTTGTCTAGAACCGTTTCGGATTTCAAAGGGGTCCGAAAGGGTACCATTAATTTTAACCTGTGCAGTAGGGGTTGAGTACAAGGCAAGGATTTTATAAATGAAGGGTTCTGGGAAGTGGAAGTGTTGTAGGGTCGTGCGTAAGTAAGTCCAGTCTAGTCGGTCGAAGGCTTTTTCAGCGTCAGTGGAAACGAAAACAGTCGGGGTTTTTGTCTGTGTAACATAATCCAATAAATTTAATACTTTGACCGTGTTGTCTTTTGCTTCTCTCTGTGGGATAAACCCTACTTGGTCTTGATGAACTATGGAGGGGAGAATTTGATTAAGTCGGGTTGCTAGAATTTTCGCATACATTTTGAGGTCAATGTTCAGTAAGGAGATTGGACGAAAATGTGCCGGTGAGTTCGGGGGTTTGCCAGGTTTTGTTAAAACTGAAATGTTGGCTTGCAACATTTCGTCAGGAAAAGGGAATTTTTCTGGGATTGAGTTGAATAGGGATGTTAAATGTGGCGCTAGCAGAGGAGCGAAGGTTTTATAATATAAACCTGTGTAGCCATCAGGGCCTGGAGCTTTATTTTGTTTTAATTGCTTTATCGCTTCTGTTACCTCTGACAATTGAATTGGGCGATCTAATTGGTTGCATTGATCTAGGCTCAGTTTGGGGATAGGAAGATTTTCTAGGTATTGATTACAGAGGGATGTGTGGCTGTGAGGGTCTCTAGATGGGAAAAGATTATAGAGTTTGTGGTAAAAGTTCTTGAACTCTTTAGCTATTGATTTTGTGTCTTCTAGGTGTGTGCCATCTGGGTTCTTTATAGCGTGGATATAGGTTTTTTGTTGTTGCTTTTTTAATGCTCTAGCTAAGAGTTTGCCTGACTTATTACCCTCCCTGTAAAAATTTTGCTGAAGGTGTAGAAGCTGTTTTTGTGATTTTATCTGTAGTAAAAGGTTCATTTGTTCTCTTTTGGATTGTAGTTGTTCTAGAGTGGATCTATCAGAGGGGTTAGATTTGTGTTTGTAATCTAAGTCTGATATGTCTTTAGCCAAGAGATTTATTTCCTCACGTCTTTTCTTTTTTATTTGGGCAGCAGTTTTGATAAACTCCCCTCTTATAGTACTCTTGTGGGCTTCCCAAAGGGTGACCACATTTACATCTGGTGTCTCGTTTATAGAGAAGTATGAGCTTATCTGTTCTGAAAATAACTCTGTTTGCTTTGGGTCTAGCAGTAATGTGTCGTCCAACTTCCACTGAAAAGTTCTTATGGGGCCGTTGGCCATTTTATGGTGCATGATACTAGGGAGTGGTCTGACCAAGTTGTATGATGTATGGAGGAGTGTGTGGTGTGTGATAGGATTAGGTGATCAACCATAATGTAGTCCAGTCTGGAATAATTACATTTTGGATGGGAAAAAAAGGTAAAATCTATTTTTTGAGGGTTGAAGTATCTCCAGGCATCATGTAAGCCGAGGAGTTTAAATTTTTGCCAGATACTAGGGAGGTTCGGGATTTTAGCTCTAGAAGAGGGGTTTGAGCAGTCGACTGTGGGGTCTAGGGGGAGATTCAAGTCTCCTGCCATGATTAAGGAGCCTTTTGCTTCTTTAAGGAGTAGGTCTGCAACTGAGGATACAAATTTATCTTGGTGTGAGTTAGGGGTGTAGACGTTTATTAGAGTTACTGGTTTACCATATAGGAGACCTTTTAAACAAATGTACCTGCCTTCTTTGTCCCCTATGGTTTGGGTTTTAACAAAGGGGAGAGATTTGTGGATTAAGATGCTTACTCCATTAATTTTTTTGTGTGGGTTAGTGCTGTGGAAATGTAGGGGGTAATGTGAGGAGAAATATTTGGGGATATTTTTCCCCTTGAAGTGGGTCTCTTGGAGCATTAGTATGTGTCCTCCTTTTTTTTGGAGGTCTAGTATAGCTAGCCTTCTCTTGTTAGGGCAATTGAGACCTTTAGCGTTCTGTGTGAAGATAGTTAAATTTTGTGGAGAGTGGTTAATCAACATGTTGTATATGTGTCAGAGAGGGTAGTATGTGTGAACATAGATTATATACTGGTGAACATATAAGTGGTGTCGTATGCTTCAATAGAGAGCAGGACAGAAAAGAATAGAAAGGAAGGGAGAAGAATAGGTAAAGAGGAAGAACAGTAAAACACAATAATTTCAATACATATTCAAACAACATAATTCTATTCTAGGGAGATAAACTCCCGGCTAGGTGAAAAAAAAAATTAAAGTCAACATTAGTTAACTGTTAACAATTTAACCTTTAAGACACTATTTTAATATCTCTGAGGTTCTGTATGCCTCGTGAGTTCTGGAGTATAGATAATACTTGCAGTTAGGGGTCTCCATAGGGGACTATTCGAGAGTTCAGGATATGTCCTTGTGAGCAGCAAAGACTTTTCATCCTTTTTCTTCTAATGATGGAGATGTGGATTGTACAGATTTGCGGGGTTTCTTCTGAGACGCCTGTCTCCACTCACTCCTTTGTGGTGGAGGGTTCAGCTTGCTTGGACTTGTGTGTTTCTCTTGAGGCTCAGCATTTTCCTCTAGCTGAGGGATAGGGATGTCCAGATCCCTGCATATGTCTGGTATATCTTTAGTAGATGTGCAAGTGATGCGTCTTCCTTTCCAAAGGATTAACAGATGAAAGGGGAACCCCCATCTGTAGGGGATGTTTAGTTTTCTCAACAGCGACGTGAGTGGTTTAAGTTCTCGTCTTTTTGAAAGAGTTCTCTGTGACAAATCGGCGAACATTTGAATGTCCATGTTGTCATATTTTATGGGCTGTTGTTCTCTGGCTAACTTCATTAGCTCCTCTTTCTCTTGGAAATTAGTGATGCGGGCTATGATGTCTCTTGGTGCTTGTCCTGCTAGTGGTTTAGGTTGTAGGGCTCTGTGAGCTCTGTCTATGCATATTTTTGAGGGTGTTTCTTCTTTTTTTAACGTGCTGAAGAAGTCTTGGAGATATTGTTCAATATCTGGTGGTAAAATGGTTTCAGGGATTCCCCGTAGTCTAATATTATGACGTCTGCTGCGATTTTCGATATCATCTATCTTATCCTCCAGCTCATTGATAGTTGTATCTTGTTTCTGAACGGTGCTTTGCAGGTCTGTGATAGTGTCTGCATGTAGATCCTGGGTGTTTTCGAGTGACTCTACTCTGTGACCAATGTCAGAGATGTCCTTTTTGAGGTCTGAGATTTCCTCCTTGATGCACTGCTTGACCTGTGAAATAAGAGAAGAAAAGTCCTTTTTTGAAGGGATTGTTTTGAAGAGAGCTGTGGGGATGGTAATGCTTTCCGAAGCGAGGTCGCTTTCAGATTTTGAAGAACTGTGTTCAGACCTAGGGTCTGGCATTGCATCTTCTGTAGGCGCTATGTTTTTTGTTTCAAGCGTCTTGAAAAAATTGTTTACTGTATGAGTGGATGTTTTGAGGGGTTTAGCGTTCTTGCTTGGTTTATTAATTTTTTTTGGAGACATCTTTGGATGGATTTTGCCCCTCTGCCTTCACTAAATCCTTAAGAGATAAAATAAAGATCTTGGTGCTGAATACAAAGTTCTTTGAGTTTATACTGTCGTTGCAGGTTCTTTATAAGAAGTATAATCTGTTAATCTGGCCCATAGAGAGTGAACACACTGCAGCTGTTAGTAGTTAAGGTGTGATCAAGTTTTCCATGTGCAGAAGCTTGTACAAATGTCCATATAATGTGTGACACTTTTTGGTAGTCTGTGCTTGGAGGGCTGTGTTTGTTTCTATGAGACTTTTCCACATGCAGCAACGTATGTTTTAATTGTAGCAGGGTATGTAAGCTTTCATTTTGTCAAATGCACTTGAGGGGATGTTTATAACACCTTTAATCTAGCTGTCAAAGTTTTTAGTGCACCGCTTGCTATAATAAGTCTTTAACACTGTGAGGGTGATGAAGCACAACTTTACTTTTATAGCAGGGTGAATATTATATGATCCGTTTTTCTTACCCCTTTGTTGTAGTGATCTATTTGCTGTAGCTTGCTCCCGGTGAAAGGCAATTTAAGTGCGCATCAAAACTTTAGTACAGGCTGCGGCCCGTCGCTGCATTATCTTCAGTACATTCCTGTGTGGCATTTGAGGTGCCGGAGTTCTGGTAAGTCTATGTGCTTACCGGATGATTTGTCTCTGGGAATCCCTTAATGTAGGTGTCTCTGGACCCTGATCTTCCCTTACCATGCCGCCATCAGAGTTTGAAGCAAGGTGTATATGTGCGCTCAGTGCGCTCTCTCCCAAAAGGCAGATCTCTTGTAGCGAGGCACACAGGTCATGCAGAACCTATGTCTGGAGTTAGTCGCTCATTTATCTGGCGGTTTATGGCCTTAAAGTGCGGGATGGCTAATGCCTAAGGCGTTTTCACCTAGCTGGGGCCTAAGAGCTCAGTCAGACAGCCGCCATCTCTCAGGCTGGCTAGCTCCGCCCTCCGCGAAAAATTATTCTATTCACATAAAGGCTTGTCTGTTTCAACCAATCAGACACCTGGAAAAATCGTTTCATGCAAACTGTGAGTAACTTCATTTCCAACTAAAAGTCACATTTAAAGTCACATCAAAAGATACTTGCAATCAGGGGCGTATTTAGGTTTTGTGCTGCCCTAGGCACTCAAAATTCTGCTGCCCCCCCCCCCCACCCCACCGCAGGTTTAAGGCCTTTTTTTAGACATAATATTTTTGGGGCAGGGTGTAAAAAATAAAAAAAATAATGTCTTTTTAAGTAGATGTTAATCAGGGCTTGCATTCACTCTGGTCACACACACAGACACACACACACACACACACACACACACATATATATATATATATATATATATATATATATATATATATATATATATATATATATATATATATATATATATATATATATATATATATATATATTAAGACATTATTTTGCAAGTCAGATGATTAAAGTGTTTATATCAGAAAAAAATATCCTTCACTGTATGATAGTTTGTCAGTAGGTAGTTGTTTAACCTTAAACATATTCTTTGGTGATTGACAGTTATTTAAGCAAAATATCTGCTTGGATAAATATGTAATTAATATACAAACTGGACTTTAAAAGTACTTAAAAAATACAACAGTAGTTATGATAGGTTTAGGAATTGTATCCTAGGGGATAAAGTCACATAATACAATCATAATAAAGTATATACTTGTATTGCTTCTGAATGTATTAAATGCATACAACATATTTTCAGTTGTGTTTTAAGTCACATAGTTGTATAGATTCAGCAATAAATACTTATGCTTTGCATGTATGACAGATAGACAAACAGTAAATGTACAAGTATTTAGTTACTAATACGTTTAAGTATTTTAATGCCTAATGAAGATGTATTGAAGGGAGAAAGGCATATGCTGTTTCACAGTGGTCACGGTGAGTCTCAATCACGCGGTGGAGCCAGGAAGAATACCGCATTCCCTCTCAGTCCAGGCAAGGCTGCGCAAGTGAGCGCCGCCTCCACTGTCACCACGACATGCGCATCCACATACAATCCCATAGGACAGCAATAGCTGGGCCAGCCATTTAAGTCATTTGTAATTGGTTGATTTAGCCTGAGTTCAGTAGAGTGGCCCTAGGGACTCAAAATTCTGCTGCCCCTTAAAAATCTGCCTCCCTAGGCACCGGCCTCGTTGGCCTATGCCTTAATACGCCCCTGCTTGCAATTCATCAGATGAACATTTATTTCCACCTCCTATGTTAATTATTTTAACTTAATCTGTTTTTATCATATGCTTTGAACACTATAGCATGAATTTATTGTGAATTTATTGTCAATTTTAACTTTTGATTAAGGAATTTTAATATATAATATACGCAAGGTAATAGAACTCTTTACTACTTATTATCCTATCAGAATATATTATCTAGTCCAATATTGTTTTGTATGGCAACAATTAAATATTTTGTTTTTTAACCTCTTGTAGTCATATTTTCACTATTTTTCACCCAATTTTCACCTATTTGTTTACCTTTTCACATCGCAATATATATTATGATTGAATTTTGAAACCAATACGAGAAGCTCATTTAAAGGTCACGGTAACACATATTATTTATGTATTGAAATACACACAGCTCCCCTCACTTGTTTTTTACCCCATCGATCCCTCACAGTTGTTTGAAGGAACAGCTGTTTCTCAGGGTTGAGCTGTCTCAATCCAATAGGTGCACTCACTCTTAACTGTTTTTCACTATTTTTTTTAAACCAAAAAATGATTGTGTATGTTTAGAGGTTTAACTTTAGAATATTTGTTTACTATCATATAAGTTGGACGAACATTTTAAATTATCACTAATGTATTAATAATGTTTAACCCTTTAAGGACACAGCTTTCAGTTTGCTCAATTGTTTTATGACGGCAAAATTCCGTCATATGTCCTTAAGAGGTTAAAATAATCATGCTTGCACAGAAAATATAGCTGATTTTATTTTCCCGGCACTTTTTCTCTTGAAACATTGTGGATGAAAAATATATCACTATACTTTGTTTTTAAAGTGTATGTCTTACTGTGATTTCTCTTTAGGAAGATGCATCATTGGAAATCTATAGTCTGCACGTCGACTGTAAAATAACTTCTCGTTTTGCACACACTGTTATAACCACAGAAGTTCAAAACCCATTAAACACTTCACGGGAAGCCATATTTGATGTGGAATTGCCAAAGACAGCTTTCATTACCAACTTCATCATGTGAGTTTGAAATCTATGAAACTACATGGAAAATATTTTCTTGAACACAGAATGACGATATAAAATGTTGCTAAGGTTTCAAACAGTAATAAAACTGAAACTGATCAAAATAAAATACAGGTCGAAAAAGCACACTAGGGCCCCAATTTATCAAAGTCTGGCGGACCTGATCTGACAGTGCGGATCAGGTCCGCCAGACCTCACTGAATACGGCGAGTAATACGCTCGCCGTATTCAGCATTGCACCAGCAGCTCACAAGAGCTGCTGGTGCAACGCCGCCCCCTGCAGACTCGCGGCCAATGGGCCGCCTGCAGGGGGGTGTCAATCAACCCGATCGTACTCGATCGGGTTGATTTACGGCGATGTCTGTCCGCCTGCTCAGAGCTCAGATGTCTGTCCGCCTGCTCAGAGTCTTCGTGACCGCTGCTTCATAACTGCTGTTTCTGGCGAGCCTGTGGGCTCGCCAGAAACACGGGGCTTCAAGCTCCATTCGAGCTTGATAGATAGGCCCCTAGTAGTATAATTATATAAGTTATGTATATAATGTATATTTCACTTTATTTTAAATGGACATGAAATCCAAAATTTGTTTTTTATGATTCAGATATAGAAAACAATTTTTAAAAAGTTTCCAGTTTACTATTATCAAATTTGTGTCGTTCACTTGTTGTTCTTTGTTAAAGAGATATCTAGATAGGTAGTGTGCACATGCCTGGCACACTACATGACAGGAAAAAGTTCTGCCATCTAGTGCTCTTGCAATTGTATAACATTATTGCAAAACTGCTGCATAGAGAGCTCCAGAAATGGGTCGGATCCTAAGTATACATCCCTTGCTTTTCAATAAAAGATACCAAGAGAATGTGCACACTGCTGAACTGACCTTACTGTTTTTCAACAAAGGATAACATGAAAATGAATAAAATTTGATAACAGAATTAAATTATAAAGTTGTTTAAAATTGTATGTTCTATCTGAATCATGATAGAAAATGTTTGGGCTTATGTCCCTTTAATTTATATCTGGTTTTGGAAATATATTTAAAAAAAATAGGATTTGTTGATGTGCAAAAAATTGAGCCTATTAGTGGTGTTTTATTTAGCAATACAACCATAGCATTTTATAGTTTCCAGAAATTAGAATATAAATAACAATCTGTGTTTTTTTTTTTAAAGCACCCATGCATTTTTTCATAATAGTATTTAAAAAAGATTGAATGTTATACCCTGAGAAATGAGTAAAAAAAGTATTTTCCAGTTCCATCCATACTGTATTAAAGACACAATAAACACCTTAAAGGGACAGTCAAGTCAAAATTAAACTTTCATGTTTCAGATAGAGCAGGCAATTTTAAGCAACTCTAATTTACTCCTATTATCAATTTTTCTTCATTCTCTTGCTATCTTTATTTAAAAAAGCTGGAATGTAAGCTTAGAAGACGGATCAATTTTGGTTCAGTACCTGGGAAGCGCCTGCTGATTGGAGTCTAAATGTAGCCATCCAATCAGCAAGTGCTACCCAGATTCTGAAACAAAAATAGTCCGGCTCCTAAGCTCACTTTTCTGCTTTTTTTAACTAAAGATACCAAGAGAATGAAGAGAAATTGATAATAGGAGACGTAAAGTAGAGTTGCTTAAAATTGTATGCTCTATCTGAATCATGAAAGTTTATTTTTGACTAGACTACCCCTTTAAGATTTTAATATAAAATAGTTTTGTGTAGTTAAACAACTTTTGCAATATACTTCATTAATTATTTTGCCCTCGTTTTATGTAATTTATTCCTGAAAATTGTGAATTTTCTAACCCTCAGAGCAGGAAATGCACCCTGCTGACTTCTCAAGGCTAACCCTGCTACATACCATACACTAATTGCCTTTAACAGTGTATAAAACAACATAGTTTATACGAAATGTGGGCTAGATTATGAGTGGAGAGCTATTTAGAGCTCCTGATTGTGTTTTAACTTTGTTATCGGGTAACTTTTTGTGTGCGTCAGGTTGCACTCGTATTACAAGTTGAAAGTAAAATGATTGCGCGGAAGCAAAACCAAAGTTGGACTTTAGATATCGCAACTGCATTAATGTATTATCTCCATACTTCTATGTAGGGTGTAAACTTAAAAAAAAACTAACACCCATACTTGCACGCTAACCCATTTCGCATTTATTCAAGAGTGCTAAACCCTACATGAATTATTAATATTTTACATTCCAATGTTCTTCACATAGAAGAAAATGTTCTACTTATTGTTAAATAAATATATCTCTGATCTATATATATACAGTATATATATATATAGCACTACCCCACCTTTTTGAGACTTTTTATAACTCTACTATTATTATCTATTTTGTATCTGATTGCATTATATATGATATTATGATGCTATATACCTAACTGTTATACCTTTATTACAGCTTGTTTATTGTACGGGTTTTACTCCACTGTTCTGTTTTTTTTTTCAGATAGCGCCCCCTCTCATTTCTGGTTGTATTCACCCAGAATATTGTTGCAATTACAAATGTTTAGGAATTCTCATGTTTATTTCTTTTGTTTGTATTGGTATGACACAAAAAAGTGGAGAAAGAAAGCCAAATCTGACACATTCCATGCAAAACTCCAAAAATAGACTGGACAAAATTATTGGCACCCTCAATTTAATATTTGGTAGCACACCCCTTGGAAAAAGAACTGAAATCAATTGCTTCCTGTAGCCATCAATGAGTTTCTTACACCTCTCTACTGGAATTTTGGACCACTCTTCTTTCAGCAACTGTTCCAGGTCTCTCAGATTGGAAGGGTTCCTTTTCCCAACTGTTTTTTTTAGATCTCTCCACAGGTGCTCTATAGGATTTTCGATCTGGACCCATTGCTGGCCAGTTCAGTACTCTCCAACGCTTTGTCTTAAACCATTTCTGGGTGCTTTTTGATGTGTGCTTTGGGTCATTGTCCTGCTGTAAGACCCATGACTTCTGACGGAGACCCAAGTTTTTGACACTGGGTCCTTCATTGCACCACAGAATTCTTTGGTAGTCTTCAGATTTCAAAATTCCATGCACACAGTCAAGACATCCAGTGCATGAAGCAGCAAAGCAACCCCAAAACATCAGTGAACCTCCACCATGTTTGACTGTAGGGACTGTATTCTTTTCTATAAAAGCCTAATTTCTTTTTCTGAAAACAGAATGAAGGGCTTTACCAAAAAGCTATAATTTAGTTTCGTCTCTCCACAGCACATTCTCCCATAAGGATTTTGGCTTCCTCATATAAGCTTTTGGCAAACGCCAATCTGGCTTTTTTTTTTGTTTCTGTATCAGCAGTGGGGTCTTCCTGGGTCTCCTACCATAGTGTCCCTTTTCATTCAGATGGGGATGTATAGTGTCAGATGACACATTTGTACCCAGTGCCTGAAGGTCAGCTTGAATTTGTCCAGAAGCTGATTGAGGTTCTTTATCCACCATTCAAACAATCATTTGTTGCAATTTTTGATACATTTTTCTCTTTCGTCCACGTCCAGGGAGATTAGCTACAGTGCCATGGGCTGTAAACTTTTTGACAATATTGCGCACAGTGGACACAGGAACATTAAGATCTCTGGTGATGGACTTGTAACCTTGAGATTGTCCATTCTTTTACACATTTTTTGTTCTCAAATCATCAGACAATTCTTTGCTGCTCTTTCTCTTCTCCATGCTCAGTGTGGCACACAGAGACACACAACAGAAAGGTTGAGTCAATTTCTCCCCATTTTAACTGGTTGTCGGTGTGATTTCTATATTGTCCGCACCTGTTTATTGAGACAGGTGAGTTCAATTACAAATTACAGGAGCATTACAAACTTGGAATGCAATTATTTCTTGCAATTTTGAGAAGGTGCCAATCATTTTGTCCAGTCCACTTTTAGAGTTTTGCGGGGAATGTGTAGGTATTTAAAAATACTTAGAAGTTTGTATTCCCTTATGTGTAGAACATTGTAATGTAAAATATCTACAGTACATACACAGTTAAACACATTATAAAATATTAATATTGAATAAAAATATTTTTTCATGTTTTCAGGTATGTTTTCATATGTATTTATGTGTTTATAGGCATATATATGTGCGTATGTAAATACATATATAAATATATAGACACATCTATGCACACAAACACAAGCACACACATATATATATATATATATATATATATATATATATACACACAGTCATATGCAAAAGTCATCTTGCTGCAGATTGTGTCACTGTGCATCGTTCAACAATTCAGCGTATGGGAGAATGATGTAAAAGTAGCCTTTTCTTCACACACGCCACAAACAGTCGCTTGAGGTATGCAAACGCACATTTAGACAAGCCAGCTTTATTTTGGAAGAAGATGCTGTGGACTGATGAAACAAAGATTGAGTTATTTGGTCATAACAAGGGGCGTTATGCATGGCAGCAAAAGAACACAGCGTTCCAAGACAAACACTTGCTAGCCACAGTAAAATTTGTTGGATGTTCCATCATGCTGTGGGGCTGTGTGGCCAGTGCCGGTACTGGGAATCTTGTTAAAGTTGAGGGTCGCATGGATTCCACTCAATATCAGCAAATACTTGTGAATAATTTTGAGGAATCAGTCACAAAGTTGAAGTTACGCCGGAGCTGGATATTTCAACAAGACAATGACCCAAAACACTGCTCAAAATCTACTCTGGCATTTATGCAGAGGAACAAGTACAATGTTCTGGAATGGCAATACCAGTCTCCAGACCTGAATATCATTGAAAATCTGTAGGGTGATTTGAAGCAGGCTGTCCATGCTCAGCAACCATCAAACCTAACTGAACTGGAGGGGGTCGATCCGATAAAAATCATCGCCCGCAAAAGCCGGCGACGCCAATATTTATGCTGGTTTGGTATCACATATACGGCGTAACCTAGAAGTTACGCGCGTATATTTCTGCCGTCGCCCGTAGTTTTTTGGGCCATAGGCAGGTATACCAAACCAGCGCAGTTTGGTATCCAATATGCAGCGTAAGGACTTACGTGGCAAAAATGGAGAAATCTTACTCCATTTTCACCTCGCCACAAAAAGCAGCCGTAAGAAGCCTTACGCTGACTATTGGAGCCCCGTAACTCCCTAAACTAACTAGAAAATAAACCTAACACCTAACGCATGCGCAATGTCTATCTACCTGTCACCCGCGATCTGCTAAATAAAACCTAACACCTAACGCATGCGCAATGTCTATCTACCTGTCACCCGCGATCTGCTAAATAAAACCTAACACCTAACGCATGCGCAATGTCTATCTACCTGTCAACCACGATCCCCCCCCCCCGAAATCCCTAATAAAGTTATTAACCCCTAAACCGCCGCTCCCGGACCCCGCCGCCATCTACATAAACTAACCCCCTACTGTGAGCCCCTAAAACCTCCGCCATCTACCTTATCTATCGCCTAATGTGAACCCCTAAAACCGGCGCCATCTACCTTATCTATCCCCTAATGTGAACCCCTTACACCGCTGTCATCTACCTTATCTATCCCCTAATCTGACCCCTTACACCGCCGCCACCTATATAAAAATTATTAACCCCTAATCTAATCCCCCTATACCGCCGCCATCTCTATTAATATTATTAACCCCTAATGTAAGCCCCTTACACCGCCGCCATCTCTATTAAAATTATTAACCCCTAATTTAATCTACCTACCCCGCCGCCAGCTATATTATCTATATTAACCCTAAGTATATTATAGTTAATATAGTTATTACATTATATATTTTAACTATATTAACCCTAATTATATTAGGGTTAATATAGTTAATATAGTTACTATAGTATTTATATTAACTATATTAACTCTATCTAACCCTAACACCCCTAACTAAATTTATATTAAAGTAATCTAATTCATATTATAAACTAAAATATTCCTATTTAAATCTAAATACTTACCTATAAAATAAACCCTAAGATAGCTACAATATAATTAATAATTACATTGTAGCTATGTTAGGGTTAATATTTATTTTACAGGTAAATTGTTAATTATTTTAACTAGGTATAATAGCTATTAAATAGTTATTAACTATTTAATATCTACCTAGTTAAAATAATTACCCAATTACCTGTAAAATAAATCCTAACCTAAGTTACAAATACACCTACACTATCAATAAATTAAATAAACTACAAATATCTATCTAAAAATACAATTAAATAAACTAAACTAAATTACAAAAAAAAACAAAACACTAAATTACAAAAAATAAAAAAAAGATTACAAGATTTTTAAGCTAATTACACCTATTCTAAGCCCCCTAATAAAATAATAAAGCCCCCCAAAATAAAAAAAATTCCCTGCCCTATTCTAAATTTAAAAAAGTTCAAAGCTCTTTAACTTACCAGCCCTTAAAAGGGCCTTTTGTGGGGCATGCTCCAAAGAATTCAGCTCTTTTGCATTTAAAAACATATACAATACCCCCCCCCCATTACAACCCACCACCCACATACCCCTATTCTAAACCCACCCAAACCCCCCTTAAAAAAGCCTAACACTACCCCCCTGAAGATCTCCCTACCTTGTCTTCACCACACCGGGCCGAACTCCTCATCCGATCCGGGCGATGTCTTGCTCCAAGCGGCAAAGAAGAATTCTTCCTCCGGCGATGTCTTCCTCCAAGCGGTAAAGAAGAATTGTTCCTCCTGGCGACGTCTTCCTCCAAGCGACAGCAAAGTCTTCTTCCTTCCGGCAGCATCTTCCATAAAGCGGCATCTTCAATCTTCTTTCTTCGATCCGCCGCCGCGGAGCATCCATCCCGGCCGACGACTGAACGACGAATGAGGTACCTTTAAATGACGTAATCCAAGATGGCGTCCGCCGAATTCCGATTGGCTGATAGGATTCTATCAGCCAATCGGAATTAAGTTAGAAAAATCTGATTGGCTGATTGAATCAGCCAATCAGATTCAAGTTCAATCCGATTGGCTGATTGGTTCAGCCAATCGGATTGAACTTGAATCTGATTGGCTGTTAATCCAATAAACCTCATTTCACTACAGTTATTTGATAGATCAAAATTAAATTGCTGATCCAAACACCCAATTATTTATAAATGAAAATCATGGAAATTGTCAGGGGTGTCTAAACTTTTGCATATGACTATATATATATATATATATATATATATATATATACATACATACACATATTTAAAATGTATGCATACATATGTTAAAGCACTTTGCAGCCCTTTTTTGTCAAACACCTTATACCATATATCTTTAAGCCCTTATCATTTTTTAAATATTTGTAATATGTATATATATGTAAAACCTTTTAAAAACTTACTTAGAAGTTTCCAATTTAACACTGTTAATGACATAAGCCTGAGACACGAACTGAAAGGGGCTGATAGAAGAACCTCCCCCTACGCCCTCCCCTGCATATGAAAAGACACATTATACAAACAGAAGCAGTCTGAAGTCTGCATACATCAGTATACATGTAGCGGAGAGCAATATTAAGATACTCCCAATAACCGGACGAAACACAGTTTGGGAGTCAATAACTCACGACCCAGCCAGTTTTCAGGTTTAAACAGAATGACATTTATTAAAAGGCTATGCCTAGTATTTATGCAGGTTTGACCCCCCCCCAGATCGGGGGGGTTGAAAGAATGCTGTACATTAGATGAAGGGAACACACCCTTGACATGATACAATAGATTTACCTTGCTTAAGCTGATAACAATTTAAACACAAGACACATTTGGCTTTTCTTATCACCTGAGGGTGATTAAACAATGGACTGTTTATCAATAACATTAATGACAGTGCACAATAGCTGAGGCTAAAGCTGAACACAGTTAACTCTTTCAGTGCTGACAGAAGGGTCTGTCACATCTACATAGCACAATATACAGCCTATAGACAACCTTTCTTACGTTATAGTCCAGAAGTGGCTAGGTTTGCCACAATGCTCCCCCAGAACCAAGCCGGCATACACAGTCTGATCCCAACGGATCGGCTTGGGGATGTCCGGGGCAACAACTTTTGGCTCAAGTAAGCTACTGGGTGTTCTCCGCCATCTGCTCCAACTTGGCTCAGTACTGCCCCCACCCCAAACATGGAAGCGTCTCTTCCCGGAGGGACTGGGCTTGGGTAGTCACAGGGTTAACATCAGCGGGATCCATGGGAGCATAGGCAGAAACAAGGGGGGCCAAGTCATTTCCAAGGAGAACATCAGCAGGTAAGTCCTTCTTGACCCCCACATTCACAAGTCTAGCGCCCACTCCCCAATCCAAATGTACCCTGGCAACGGGTAGGCGGAACACAGTGCCCCCTGCTACCCTCACAGCCATAGTGTCTCCAGTGTGCTGTTTCTCAGACACCAAGTTCTCTTGAAGCAAGGTCATGGTAGCACCAGTATCCCGTAGACCACTGACCTCCTTCCCATTCACTTTAACCCGCTGCCGGTTATTCCGGTGGGCAGCTTGCACGGGGTCTGCTTCATGTAGGCTGCCCCAGCATTCTGGCGCCTCTACGTAGCGGGCCGCAGGCTGAGGATTATGTGGGATTCCGCCGGCGGGTCTTCTCCAGGACTGTGCTTGATTTGCTGCGTTTAGGGGACACTCTGGTCTTTTGTGCCCTAGTCGCTTACATCCAAAGCACCGAATAGGTTGTGAGTAGCCCCGCAAATTGAACCGGCCTCTCTGAGGGTAGTTCGTGGCCGGAGGCCGTGTGGTATAGCGGTGTGCCGGGGGTTGGTAACTGGCAGCTGCTGGGGTGACTGGGGGTCTGTACTCCACTCTAGCAGTGGGCAATCGGTATACTGCTCCCCCTGCCCCTCGTACTGCCACGGATCCGCCAGTGGGTGCTGTATCCGGCACCAAATGGGGAGCTATCAGGGTTAAAGTAGCTCCCGAATCCCGAAGTCCCTGGACCGACATCACCTCATGCAGAATTCCCAGGGGTTCCTCGGCTTGGGTGCTCAACACCTCATGAGCGGCTGGCTCCGTTTGGTAATGGTGAGCAGCCGCCCTTGGGGCCAGGTTCTGTCTGACCTGGTTCCAAGCTTGTTTGCTCCGATTTTGGGTGCACTCACGTGCCATATGTCCCCACTGCTTGCAGGTGTGGCATTGTATATTAGCCCGTCCGTTGTTAGGCTGTAGTCCATGGTGCCTCCTGGCATCAAAATGCTGGTCTGCTAATCTGGCTGCTTCGGTTAAGGTGAGGGGTTTTCGATCTCTCACCCATTCTTGGGCTTCTGGGGACAAGCCGTTAAAGAATTGCTCCAACAGCATCAGTTGTCGCAATTCTTCCATGGTGGTAGCTTGGCTGGCCTGTATCCACCCTTGAGATGCTTGATCCAGCTTGTGGGCCCACTCTGCATGTGAATCTCTTTCTGGCTTGCGCAGGCCTCTAAACTTGCGCCGGTATGCCTCTGAGGTAATGGCATATCTTTCCAAGATCGCTCTCTTCACTTTAGCGTAATCCTTGCTGTCCTCCCTGGGTACAGCGCGATACGCTTCCGCTGCCCTACCGGCTAGCTTGCCTGCTAGCACCGGCACCCATACGGACTGCTCCAAATCATGTAACTCGCACAGTCTCTCAAAATCCTGTAAATACCCATCAATCTCATCCTTCTCCTCACAAAACATTTTAAATGCATGGTATGGGATTTTGGGTCTTACTGGGTTGCTGAGTGCGTCCAAAATGGATTCTGCTCGGGAGGATGCATTCCGCGGACTGTGTGCCATCACGTACTCCTGCACATCTGCCATTACCACGGATAGCATATCCCGTGGTACAGGTTGGGGTAAAAATTCCAGCCTGGTCCTCATTTCCCTCTGGTATAGGGTCTCCTCCATGGCTGCTGGAGGCGTAGCGCTGCGAGCTCTGTCTCCCTCCATCAGCTCAGCAATTAATATAGCCTTGGGTTTGCTGCTGCCTATCTTTCCCCTGGCTTCTAGCAGTTCCTTTTACGTTTGTCTCTTTAGCTTAGAATAATCCATCTCCATTCACTTCGGTCCCTGGTACTCCTTCCATCTTAGTCAGTATTGTAGTAATCCCCCTCTTCCTGAGGTTACTGGCTTGTGTAGTTGCTCTTCTGGGCGATAAGGTTCATTCCGTCGCTGCCACCAATTGTAGCGGAGAGCAATATTAAAATACTCCCAATAACCGGACGAAACACAGTTTGGGAGTCAATAACTCACGACCCAGCCAGTTTTCAGGTTTAAACAGAATGACATTTATTAAAAGGCTATGCCTAGTATTTATGCAGGTTTGACCCCCCCCAGATCGGGGGGGTTGAAAGAATGCTGTACATTAGATGAAGGGAACACACCCTTGACATGATACAATAGATTTACCTTGCTTAAGCTGATAACAATTTAAACACAAGACACATTTGGCTTTTCTTATCACCTGAGGGTGATTAAACAATGGACTGTTTATCAATAACATTAATGACAGTGCACAATAGCTGAGGCTAAAGCTGAACACAGTTAACTCTTTCAGTGCTGACAGAAGGGTCTGTCACATCTACATAGCACAATATACAGCCTATAGACAACCTTTCTTACGTTATAGTCCAGAAGTGGCTAGGTTTGCCACAATACATACAAAACTTTGGGATGTGGTTAGGAGTTTTAAAATCAGCACACTGTTATTCAAAAATAAGCAAAACTATCAATTTTTACAAAAACACACCCAGATGGGCTATATAAATGGATCATCTTCAAAATAGTTATGCAAAGAA
This sequence comes from Bombina bombina, assembly GCF_027579735.1. Classification (NCBI taxonomy): domain Eukaryota; kingdom Metazoa; phylum Chordata; class Amphibia; order Anura; family Bombinatoridae; genus Bombina; species Bombina bombina. Next base: position 346,065,631 of record NC_069505.1, on the reverse strand, counting down.
AATTCTAGTGTATAATGTCCCTTTAAGTGTATTTATGTTGTTTAATGCAACTTATTTCTTACCCTACCATTTACACAAGCTCTCAAGTTGCACTAACCCGATGAGCAACAATCACGATTGCGCTTGAGCAAACGTGTTTACTTTCAAATTTAAACATGCACGCTATTTCCGTCGCACACAAAAAGCTGAAACCCCCCCGATATCGCTCATGCGTAACAGTTTAGCGCGCCACTCATAATCTTGCCCTATATGGCTGTGGCTAACTTGTTGTCTGCAGAGTCAAACCTGTAATTGGCTCCTCCAAATAGTAGGTGGAGTTTGACAAAAATGGTTAGCCTTGGCAGATTTGTTATTCTATAGTTTACTGTTCTTTTAACCCATATGATGATTAGTATATCTGCCCAGGCAATCTATTACTTTTGTGTAGCACTAATCAATATATTGATGTGTTAAATGTATATATATTTTTTTATAGGACTGTTGACAATGTCACACATGTTGGTACGGTAAAAGAGAAGGCTGAAGCTAAACAACAGTATCAAAAGGCTGTTTCAAAGGGTCAAAGTGCTGGCCTTGTTCAGTGAGTATTATTTATCTAAGGCATTCTTGTTATTGCATATTCAAATATTAGCCTGTGGTGGTATTTACAAGTACAACGTTTAAAGACAGATAAAACTCAAAGTTGAATTCCCTATAAAATAATTAATTACATGCAGAATTTTTTAAAGAACTTTTGTTATTTATTTAGCTGCTTTTCCTGTCATTTAAATGTAAAACAATATCTACGGCCACCAGAGAGCTTGGATTACATCCTTCAGTATCAAGATCTTGCAACTTGTGATTGTTTCAGTGTATGTAGATCTTTTGCATTTTCACATTACTTAAAGGGACACTAAACCCAAACATTTTCTTTCATGATTCAGATAGAGAATATAATTTTAAACAACATTCCAATTTATTTCTATTATTTAATTTGCTGCATTCTTTAGCTATCCTTTGTTGAAGAAATAGTAATGCATATGGGTGAGCCAATCACATGATGCATATATGGGCAGCAACCAATCAGCAGCTACTGAGCCTATCTAGATATGCTTTTCAGCAAAGTATAATAAGAGAATGAAGCAAATTAGATAATAGAAGTAAATTAGAAAGTTGTTTAAAATTGCATGCTCTTTCTAAATCATGAAAGAAAATTTTTTGGTTTTTATGTCCCTTTAATTGCTTATATATAATATTTATATATAAAAATACTCAGGGATAGGCAAGGTGTCCGCCACAACCTTAGTATATCTTTTCTTTCTGATTAAATAATAGGAATAAAAAAAAAATGTAGTGTGAATAAAGTTAGTGGCTTGTCAAGAGACTGCTAGCGATATTGGGTGATAAGTTATGGAATAAATAAATCCTGAGTGAAATACTGGATGTGTATCTGCATCTGTATAATAACACCCAGCTCTGTATAATGACACAGTAGTGACACTGGCACATGGGTATAGCCAGAGGAGGGCTGGTTATAGGATCAGTGGTATCTGCATCAGTATAATAGCACCCAGCACTATATGACACAGTAGTGACACTGGCACATGGGTATAGCCAGAGGAGGGCTAGTTATAGGGTCAGTGGTATCTGCATCAGTATAATAACACCAAGCATTATATAATGACACAGTAGTCACACTGGCTCATGGGTATAGCCAGAGGAGGACTGGTTATAGGATCAGTGGTATCTGCATCAGTATAATAACACCCAGCACTATATAATGACACAGTAGTGACACTGGCACATGGGTATAGCCAGAGGAGGGCTGGTTATAGAATCAGTGGTATCTGCATCAGTATAATAACACCAAGCACTATATAATGACACAGTAGTGACACTGGCTCATGGGTATAGCCAGAGGAGGGCTGGTTATAGAATCAGTGGTATCGGCATCAGTATAATAACGCCCAGCACTATATAATGACACAGTAGTGACACTGGCACATGGGTATTGCCAGAGGAGGGCTGGTTATGGGATCAGTGGTATCTGCATCAGTATAATAACACCCAGCATATATAAAGACACAGTAGTGACACTGGCTCATAGGTATAGCCAGAGGAGGGCTGGTTATAGGATCAGTGGTATCTGCATAAGTATAATAACACCCGGCGTTATATAATGACACAGTAGTGACACTGGCACATGCGTTTAGCCAGACAAGGGCTGGTTATAGGGTCAGTGGTATCTGCATCAATATAATAACACCCAGCACTATATAATGACACAGTAGTGACACTGGCACATGGGTATTGCCAGAGGAGGGCTGTTTATAGGATGAGTGGTATCTGAATCAGTATAATAACACCCAGCGCTATATAATGACACAGTAGTGACACTGGCACATGGGTATAGCCAGAGGAGGGCTGGTTATAGGATCAGTGGTATCTGCATCAGTATAATAGCACCCAGCACTATATAATGACACAGTAGTGACACTGGCACATGGGTATAGCCAGAGGAGGGCTAGTTATAGGGTCAGTGGTATCTGCATCAATATAATAACACCAAGCATTATATAATGACACAGTAGTCACACTGGCTCATGGGTATAGCCAGAGGAGGACTGGTTATAGGATCAGTGGTATCTGCATCAGTATAATAACACCCAGCACTATATAATGACACAGTAGTGACACTGGCACATGGGTATAGCCAGAGGAGGGCTGGTTATAGAATCAGTGGTATCTGCATCAGTATAATAACACCAAGCACTATATAATGACACAGTAGTGACACTGGCTCATGGGTATAGCCAGAGGAGGGCTGGTTATAGAATCAGTGGTATCTGCATCAGTATAATAACGCCCAGCACTATATAATGACACAGTAGTGACACTGGCTAATGGGTATAGCCAGAGGAGGGCTGGTTATAGGATCAGTGGTGTCTGCATCAGTATAATAACACCCAGCACTATATAATGACACAGTAGTGACACTGGCACATGGGTATTGCCAGAGGAGGGCTGGTTATGGGATCAGTGGTATCTGCATCAGTATAATAACACCCAGCATATATAAAGACACAGTAGTGACACTGGCTCATAGGTATAGCCAGAGGAGGGCTGGTTATAGGATCAGTGGTATCTGCATAAGTATAATAACACCCGGCGTTATATAATGACACAGTAGTGACACTGGCACATGCGTTTAGCCAGACAAGGGCTGGTTATAGGGTCAGTGGTATCTGCATCAATATAATAACACCCAGCACTATATAATGACACAGTAGTGACACTGGCACATGGATATTGCCAGAGGAGGGCTGTTTATAGGATGAGTGGTATCTGAATCAGTATAATAACACCCAGCGCTATATAATGACACAGTAGTGACACTGGCTCATGGTTATAGCCAGAGGAGGGCTGGTTATAGGGTCAGTGGTTTCTGCATCAGTATAGTAACTCCAAGCACTATACAAAGACACAGTAGTGGCACTGGCTCATAGGTATAGCCAGAGGAGGGCTGGTTATAGGATCAGTGGTATCTGCATCAGTATAATAACACCCAGCACTATATAATGACACAGTAGTGACACTGGCACATGGGTATTGCCAGAGGAGGGCCGGTTATGGGATCAGTGGTATCTGCATCATTATAATAACACCCAGCATATATAAAGACACAGTAGTGACACTGGCTCATAGGTATAGCCAGAGGAGGGCTGGTTATAGGATCAGTGGTATCTGCATAACTATAATAACACCCAGCGCTATATAATGACACAGTAGTGACCCTGGCACATGCGTTTAGCCAGACAAGGGCTGGTTATAGGGTCAGTGGTATCTGCATCAATATAATAACACCCAGCACTATATAATGATACAGTAGTGACACTGGCACATGGGTATTTCCAGAGGAGGGCTGTTTATAGGATGAGTGGTATCTGAATCAGTATAATAACACCCAGCGCTATATAATGACACAGTAGTGACACTGGCTCATGGTTATAGCCAGAGGAGGGCTGGTTATAGGGTCAGTGGTTTCTGCATCAGTATAGTAACCCCAAGCACTATACAAAGACACAGTAGTGACACTGGCTCATAGGTATAGCCAGAGGAGAGCTGGTTATAGGATCAGTGGTATCTGCATCAGTATAATAACACCCAGCACTATATAATGACACAGTAGTGACACTGGCTCATGGGTATAGTCAGAGGAGGGCTGGTTATAGGATCAGTGATATCTGCATCAATATAACACCCAGCACTATATAATGACACAGTAGTGACACTGGCACATGGGTATAGCTAGAGGAGGGCTGGTTATAGAATCAGTGGTATCTGCATCAATATAATAACACCCAGCGCTATATAATGACACAGTAGTGACACTGGCTCATAGGTATAGCCAGACAAGGGCTAGTTATAGGGTCAGTGGTATCTGCATCAGTATAATAACACCAAGCACTATATAATGACACAGTACTAGTGACACTGGCTCATGGGTATAGTCAGAGGAGGGCTGGTTATAGGGTCAGTGGTATCTGTATCAGTATAATAACACCCAACACTATATAATGACACAGTAGTGACACTGGCACATGGGTATAGCCAGAGGAGGGCTGGTTATAGGATCAGTGGTTTCTGCATCAGTATAATAACACCCAGCACTATATAATGACACAGTAGTGACACTGGCACATGGGTATAGCCAGAAGAGGGCTGGTTATAGGATCAGTTGTATCTGCATCAGTATAATAACACCAAGCACTATATAATGACATAGTAGTGACACTGGCACATGGGTATAGCCAGAGGAGGGCTGGTTATAGGATCAGTGGTTTCTGCATCAGTATAATAGCACCCAGCACTATATAATGACACAGTAGTGACACTGGCACATGGGTATAGCCAGAAGAGGGCTGGTTATAGGATCAGTTGTATCTGCATCAGTATAATAACACCAAGCACTATATAATGACACAGTAGTGACACTGGCACATGGGTATAGCCAGAGGAGGGCTGGTTATAGGATCAGTGGTATCTGCATCAGTATAATAACACCCAGCACTATATAATGACACAGTAGTGACACTGGCACATGGGTATAGCCAGAGGAGGGCTGGTTATAGAATCAGTGGTATCTGCATCAGTATAATAACACCCAGCACTATATAATGACACAGTAGTGACACAGGCTAATGGGTATAGTCAGAGGAGGGCTGGTTATAGAATCAGTGGTATCTGCATCAGTATAATAACACCCAGCACTATATAATGACACAGTAGTGACACTGGCACATGGGTATAGCCAGAGGAGGGCTGGTTATAGGATCAGTGGTATCTGCATCAGTATAATAACACCAAGCACTATATAATGACAGAGTAGTGACACTGGCACATGGGTATAGCCAGAGGAGAGCTGGTTATAGAATCAGTGGTATCTGCATCAGTATAATAACACCCAGCACTATATAATGACACATTAGTAACACTGGCACATGGGTATAGCCAGAGGAGGGCTGGTTATAGGATCAGTGGTATCTGCATCAGTATAATAACACCCAGCACTATATAATGACACAGTAGTGACACTGGCACATGGGTATAGCCAGAAGAGGGCTGGTTATAGGATCAGTTGTATCTGCATCAGTATAATAACACCAAGCACTATATAATGACATAGTAGTGACACTGGCACATGGGTATAGCCAGAGGAGGGCTGGTTATAGGATCAGTGGTTTCTGCATCAGTATAATAGCACCCAGCACTATATAATGACACAGTAGTGACACTGGCACATGGGTATAGCCAGAAGAGGGCTGGTTATAGGATCAGTTGTATCTGCATCAGTATAATAACACCAAGCACTATATAATGACACAGTAGTGACACTGGCACATGGGTATAGCCAGAGGAGGACTGGTTATAGAATCAGTGGTATCTGCATCAGTATAATAACACCCAGCACTATATAATGACACAGTAGTGACACAGGCTAATGGGTATAGTCAGAGGAGGGCTGGTTATAGAATCAGTGGTATCTGCATCAGTATAATAACACCCAGCACTATATAATGACACAGTAGTGACACTGGCACATGGGTATAGCCAGAGGAGGGCTGGTTATAGGATCAGTGGTATCTGCATCAGTATAATAACACCAAGCACTATATAATGACAGAGTAGTGACACTGGCACATGGGTATAGCCAGAGGAGAGCTGGTTATAGAATCAGTGGTATCTGCATCAGTATAATAACACCAAGCACTATATAATGACAGAGTAGTGACACTGGCACATGGGTATAGCCAGACGAGGGCTGGTTATAGGATCAGTGGTATCTGCATCAGTATAATAACACCCAGCACTATATAATGACACAGTAGTGACACTGGCACATGGGTATAGCCAGAGGAGAGCTGGTTATAGAATCAGTGGTATCTGCATCAGTATAATAACACCCAGCACTATATAATGACACAGTAGTGACACTGGCACATGGGTATAGCCAGAGGAGGGCTGGTTATAGGATCAGTGGTATCTGCATCAGTACAATAACACCCAGCACTATATAATGACACATTAGTAACACTGGCACATGGATATAGCCAGAGGAGGACTGGTTATAGGATCAGTGGTATCTGCATCAGTATAATAACACCAAGCACTATAAAATAATGTTTTTAATTTCAAATGTACCTTGGTGTCCTTCACTAAGGTCTGTACTTTGGAAAATGTCCGCCACAGCCTTTGACTGTGCCTATCCCTGAAAATACTATTGCTAGTTATCATATATTTCAGGCGGCCTAAGCACACCACTAAACACCACTAAGTTTTAATATAAAAGGCCTAGTTTTGCATAATAATAATAAAAAATTCTCAAAAGAGGTTAACTTGAAATTATTCTTATATTCTTAATAACAATACAAAAAAAAAAAAGAAAGAAAAACAATTCACAGCATTTACATTATGACATGTTCTCCAATCTAACATGTTTCTCGCCCAATATCTCAACCATTAACAAGCAATAATCAATAATAAAATTGGCAACCCCCTACTCGCTCTCTTTTGGGCTATCGCGAGCAGTCAGCGGTATTGCACAAGCAAATATTTGTGCAATGTTAAATACAGGCAGTTTATTACTGAAACACTGTCCGTCCGGCAGATGATAAATGCCGGCCTATATCTTTATGTGTATCATGTTCTTTAATTACTAGGATTCAAATTAATTCAATGTATTCTGACAACGTAGATCCTCTGAAATTTTTCCATTTCCTTAATATCAAATTCCTTGCCCCTAAAATATTTGTTGATACATTTACTTACAATTTATAATATAATAATAGGAGTAAATTAGAAAGTTGCTTAAAATTGCATGCTCTATCTGAATCACAAAAAAAAAAAAAAATTGGGTTTAGTGTCCCTTTAAAGGTACATGAAACCCACATTTTTTCTCTCATGATTATGTTAGAAAATAAAATTTTAAACAACTTTCTAATTTACTTATTATCTAATTTGTTTCTTTTTTTTGGTATCATTTGTTGAAGAAGCAGCAATGCACTAATGGTTTCTAATAGTGATGTCGCGAACCTAAAATTTTGCGTTCGCGAACGGCGGACACGAACTTCCACAACTGTTCGCGAACGGGCGAACCGGGCGAACCGCCATTGACTTCAATAGGCAGGCGAATTTTAAAACCCATAGGGACTCTTTCTGGCCACAATAGTGATGGAAAAGTTGTTTCAAGGGTACTAACACCTGGACTGGGGTATGCCGGAGGGGGATCCATGGCAAAACTCCCATAGAAAATTACATAGTTGATGCAGAGTCTGGTTTTAATCCATAAAGGGCATAAATCACCTAACATTGCTAAATTGTTTGGAACAACGTGCTTTAAAACATCAGGTATGATGTTGTATCGATCAGGTAGTGTAAGGGTTACGCCCGCTTCACAGTGACAGACCAAACTCCCCGTTTAAAGGGACAGTCTACACCAGAATTTTTATTATTTTAAAAGATAGATAATCCCTTTATTATTATTAGTGTGAAGGAAACTGACTGCTATTATTTAACACAGTCAAAAAAGTGTTGTTTTTTTTAAATCTACACTACTGTTACACCAGATATGAGTTGCACTGGGGTGACACTGTGCCCTGGCAGGCAGGCACTGAAACGCACACGTGTGAAGGAAACTGACTGCTATTATTTAACACAGTCAAAAAAGTGTTGTTTTTTTTTAAATCTACACTACTGTTACACCACATATGAGTTGCACTGGGGTGACACTGTGCCCTGGCAGGCAGGCACTTAAACGCACACGTGTGAAGGAAACTGACTGCTATTATTTAACACAGTCAAAAAAGTGTTGTTGTTTTTTTAAATATACACTACTGTTAAACCAGATATGAGTTGCACTGGGGTGACACTGTGCCCTGGCAGGCAGGCACTGAAACGCACACGTGTGAAGGAAACTGGCTGCTATTATTTAACACAGTCAAAAAAGTGTTTTTTTTTTTTTAAATATACACTACTGTTAAACCAGATATGAGTTGCACTGGGGTGACACTGTGCCCCGGCAGGCAGGCACTTAAACGCACACGTGTGAAGGAAACTGACTGCTATTATTTAGCACAGTCAAAAAAGTGTTGTTTTTTTTAAATCTACACTACTGTTACACCAGATATGAGTGGTGGCACTGGGCAGGTGGCCACAGTATACGCTGTGAGCCTGACACACACGCTGGCAGGCAGGCAGGCAATTGCAATTAGATTACACAGGAAAAAAAAAAAACAGCCCTAAAAAGGGCTTTTTGGGGTGCTGTCCTTACAGCAGAGATCAGATGAGTCCTTCAGGACTGTAGTGAACACTGAATACACTAGCTTAGCTATAGATTTCCCTACTAAATCAGCAGCAGCTACACTGTCCCTCCTCTCACTAACAATGCAGCTTCCGAATGAATCTAAAATGGATGCTGTCCAGGAGGTAGGGTCTGCTGCTGATCGGCTGGAATGTGCCTGCTGACTGTGAGGTACAGGATCAAAGTATTACTCAATGCTGACGAATAGGGGGCGGATCGAACATCGCATATATTTGCCCGCCGCGGCGAACACGAACATGCTATGTTCGCCGGGAATTATTCGCCGGCGAAAAATTCGCGACATCACTAGTTTCTAACTGAACTCATGGGTGAGCCAATCACAATCGATATATATATATATATATTCAGCAACCAATCAACAGCTAGATCCTAGGTTTCTTCTGCTCCTGAGCTTGCCAAGATAAACCTTTCAGCAAAGGATAACAAGAGAAGGAAGCAAATTAAATAATAGAAGTACATTGGAAAGTTGTTTACAATTATATTCTCTATCTGAATCATGAAAGAAAAATTTTGGGTTTCATGTCCCTTTAATGGTAAATATTGCATTACATGCATTGTATTAAAGGGAAAGTAACATCAATGATTCAGACAGATCATGCTGTTTTTAGATACTTTACAATTTACTTCCATTATTAAATTTTGCACAGTCTTTTTATATGCACACTTTCTGATGCACCAGCTACTACTGAGCATGTGCAAGAGTTCACAGTGTATGTGTATAAAAAGCTGTGATTGGCTCATGGCTGTCACATGATACAGGAGGCAACTTTTAAAATCTGTCGGAAAAAAATCTGCTGCTCACTTAAAATACAGAGTAAGCACTATTGCATTTTCATTTTATTAGGCACTTGTTGATTATGCAATTCTACTGTATTTAATCGTCTTTTATGAAACACTAGTTGGTAAGCCTGCCCAGAGGGCAATCTATGTGTTGTTAATAAAAAAATAAAAAAAATTAGAACTACAGAAAAAAATAAACAAATTATCAAAAATAAAAAAATTAAACCTAATCCCTATGAAAATACCCCCCCCCCCCAATAAAAACACCCCCTAATCTAATGCTAAACTACCAATAGCCCTTAAAAGGGCTTTCTGTAGGGCATTGCCCTAAGTTAGACAGCTCTTTTGCAGTTACAAAAAATTCTAAGTCCCCCCTAACAGTAAAACCCACCACCCACCAATCCCCCCAAAATAAAAAACCTAACACTAAAAAAACTAAACTATCCATTGCCCTGAAAAGGGCATTTGTATGGGCATTGCCCTTAAAAGGGTATTCAGCTTTTTTGCTGCCCATCCCTAATGTAAAAAAAAAATAAAACAAAATAAACCTGTCTAACCCCCCAAAATGTAAAAACTAAACCTAAGTTTAAATTAAGCTAAAATTACAGAAGAAAAATAAAAATTAAACCTAATCCCTTCTGTAGGGCAATGTGCTAAGTTTAACAGCTCTTTTAAGAGTTAAACATACTAAGACCCCCTTACAGTAAAAAAAAACCCTCCCACTAAAACCCCCAAAATAAAAAACCTAACACTAAAAAAGCTAAACTATCTATTGCCCTGAAAAGGGCATTTGTATGGACATTGCCCTTAAAAGTGCATTTAGCTCTTTTGCTGCCCATCCCTAATCTAAAAAAAAAACAAAAACCCAGAAATAAAAAAAAAACACCTAACACTAAAAACCCAAATAGATACTCACGGGTCATGAAGTCCGGCGGAGGAGTTCCTCTTCCATGCGGTGAAGTCTTCTTCCAAGCGGCTGGCATCTTCTTCCAAGCGGGAACCTCTTCTTTCTTCATCCAGGATAGCGGAACTGAAGACCGGCGACGGCGAAACTGAAGACCGGCGATCGCTGAGCCATGGAGCATGGAGGATCTTCTTCTTCCGATTGCCACCGAACACTGACTAGTGAATTCAAGGTACGCAATTAAAGATGGCGTCCCTTGAATTCCTGTTGGCTGATTAAATTCTTCAAATTCAAATCAGCCAATAGGATGAGAGCTACTGAAATCCTATTGGCTGTTTAAATCAGCCAATAGGATTTCAGTAGCTCTCATCCTATTGGCTGATTTGAATTTGAAGAATCAAATCAGCCAATAGGAATTCAAGGGATGCCATCTTTTAAGGGCAATGTCCATACAAATGCCATTTTTAGGGCAATGGATAGTTTAGGTTTTTTAGTGTAAAGTTTTTTTTATTTTGGGGGGTTTGGTGAGGGGGGATTTACTGCTAGGGGGTCTTAGTATATTTAATTCTTAAAAGAGCTGTTAAACTTAGGGCAATGCTCTACAAATGGCCCTTTTAAGGGCTATTGGTAGTTTATTCTTAGATTATGGGGTATATTTATTTTGGGGGGGGGGCTTTTTTATTTTCATAGGGATTAGGTTTAATCTTTTAAACTTTGGTAATTTGTTTTTTATTTTCTGTAATGTTAGCCTTTTTTATTTTTTGTAATCATAGTTTTTTTAATTTTTTGTAGCTTTAGTATTTTTGTAGTTTAGGTAATTTGGGTTAATTTAGGGGCTGTTAGGTTAGGGGGCTTAGTAATTTAGTTATTTGCGTTGTGGGTTTTGGCAGTTTAAGGGGTTAATAAGTTAATAAGGTTTATTGCGATGTGGGGGGTTTTTGGTTTAGGGGTTAATAGGTTAATTAGGTTTATTGCGATGTGGGGGTTTTGTGGTTTAGGGGTTAATAGGGTAATTAGGTTTATTGCGATGTGGGGGTTTTGCGGTTTAGGGTTAATAGGTTAATTATGTTTATTATGATGTGGGGTTTTTGCAGTTTAGGGGTTAATAGGGTAATTAGGTTTATTGTGATGTGGGGTTTTGTGGTTTAGGGGTTAATAGGGTAATTAGGTTTATTGCGATGTGGATGGTTGACAATTAAGGGATTAAGGGGTTAATTACTTTATTATTTTGCAATGTGTGGGTTTGCAGTGTAGGTGTTAATACTTCGTGTGGGAGGTTCTTTTTTTTTTTATATACTTCGTGCGGGCGGTGTTTTTTTTTTTTGTAATGCTCAGTTTGCCTTCTCTGCATCCCGGTGGATTCCGAAAATGGCAAGGTGGTGAAGTAATCCATTATTTTCCCAAAGATTGATTGTAATCTCTGTCCTATTATGCCTGTCAATAATTTATAATATACATTGAGTAGTGATATTGGTCCATAAACATTTACATTTTCCATGATTTTTTTCTCTCCAGATTTAGGGATTACTACTGTCCAAGAAGCTGTGACATTTTCTGACATTTTATTATTATTTCTTAAATAATGATTAAATAATGTTTTTAAACATGGGATAACCTTCTCTTTTGATATTTGTATTCTGTTGATTAGAAATCCGAACCCGGGGTTTTGTTTAGAGCTGATATTTTATTTGTTAGATCAATTTCTCCCTCTTCATATAGATTTTTTCCAATTGAACATTTAAAATTCCAGGCAATTTTTTCATTTAACCAGAAAGCTTTTTTTATTCTTTTTCTTCAATCTTATTAAAAGAATATATATTTTGATAATGTTTAGTACCAAATGTTTCTGTACCATCTAAAATAAAATGTTTTAGAATGTAGAATACTTTTAAAAATGAATTTGCTGATTAAAACCATCTCTTTCTGGAGTTTATTTTTAACATTTTAAATACTGTTTTTTTTTATATACATTAAATAAACACTATTTAAAGGGACACTGAACCCAAATGTTTTCTTTCATGCTTCAGATAGACATGACATTTTAAGCAACTTTCTAATTTACTCCTATTAACAATTTATCTTCTCTTGCTATCTTTATTTTAAAAGCAGGAATGTAAATCTTAGCAGCCAGCCCATTTTAGGTTCAGCACCATGGATAGCGCTTGCTAATTGGTGGCTTACATTTACCCACCAATAAGTAAGCATAACCTAGGTTCTCAACCAAAAATGGGCCGGCACCTATGTATCACATTCCTGCTTTTTAAATAAAGATAGCAAGAGAACGAAGAAAATTTGATAATAGGAGTTAATTAGAAAGTTGCCTAAAATTGCATGCTCTATCTGAATCATGAAAGAAAAAAAATTGGGGTTAGTGTCCCTTTAAGTTCAAGAAAGTTTTTTTCTCTATGTTTCTTGTTTAAAGGGTCATTTTAGTCAACCTTGTCATTCTTGCATACGTATGTCCCTTTCTAGCAGTAAAAGCCAAGGGAGTTGTCTTCATCAACTTGTGAGGATTAGAAAAAAGTACAAAATCAATAATGCAGCATTTACATGTAAACTGCTTTATTCAAGGGACATCTTACCCAAATGCTGGATTACTTAAAAGTGAGGCAGTATTTCTGTAAGAAGCTGACTAGAACATGAACAACTTTAGGTTAAAAAGGAAGAAATTTAAAGGGATACTAAACCCATTTTTTTCCTTAAATTATTCAGACAGAGCATGCAATTTTAAGCAACTTTCTAATTTATTCCTATTATCAATTTTTCTTTGTTCTCTTGGTATCTTTATTTAAAAAGAAGTAATGTAAGCTTAGGAGCCAGCCCATTTTAGGTTCAGAACCTGGGTTATGCTTGCTTATTGGTTGGCTGAATGTAGTCACCAATAAGCAAGCGCTATCCAGGGTGCTGAACCTAAAATGGGCCGGCTCCTAAGCTGTACATTCCTGCTTTTTAAATTAAAGGACCAGTCAACACAGTAGATTTGCATAATCAACAAATGAAAGATAACAAGACAATGCAACAGCACTTAGTCTGAATTTCAAATGAATATTAGATTTTTTTTCTGACAATTTTAAAAGTTATGTCTATTTCCACTCCCCATGTACCATGTGAGAGCCACCAGCCAATCACAAATGCATACACATACCATGTGACAGTCATCAGCCAATCACAAATGCATATACGCTTATTCTGTGAAAACTTGCACATGCTCAGTAGGAGCTGGTGACTCAAAAAGTTTAAATATAAAAAGACTGTGCACTTTTTTTTTAATGGAAGTAAATTGGAAAGTTGCTTAAAATTGCATGCTCTATCTAAATAATGAAAGTTTAATTTTGACTTGAGAGTCCCTTTAAGATAGAAAGAGAACAAAAAAAATTGATAATAGGAGTAAATTAGAAAGTTGCTTAAAATTGCATGCTCCATCTGAATCATGAAAGAAAAAATGTGGGTTTAGTATCCTTTTAATTATCACGAGGAACCAGACAGGGTTGTCTGCTTTCCCCTTTACTCTTTAATTAGCTATTCAGTCTTTGTGTGTGTTTTTAAGAGGAAAAACTAGAGGGAATGTTACTCTATACATAACAAATTAAATTATTGTTTTATGTGGCTGATCTCCTACTCTTTATAGGGAATCTAAAAAGAAGTTACCCTGCTTTTAATGAACTTATACAGGAATTTGGTTCCTGTCTGGGTATAACATAAACTCTCATAAGTCAGAAATTCTTTGGCTTTTCAAAGATGCAACTTCACTAAAAAATCTTCCTTTCAAGGAAGTTAGGTGGTGCCACAGCCCTGCCTGGGATTGAACCTGGGACTCCTGATTTGCAGTCTGTAGTTGTGTATCTGTGCCACCATAGAGCTCAGGTTTCTGCTGCTGCTTCAGGAGACCTGTTGCCTGCATTGGTTGTGCTCTTTAGCTCCACCTGCCTACCAGCTGCAGGCAGTTACCTCATCAGCACTGCTGTAAAAAGCAGCCCCACAGACCACTCCCTGCCCTGACATTGTGGTTCTACCAATCTGTTAGTGCCTCTGACATTGTCTGAGTTCTTGTTTGTTTTTTTCCTCTGGTTCCTCAATTCAGCTTGCTTCTTGACTACTCTCTTGGATTTCCCTTTTGTTTGATGAAAGATCGGACTGCTATTCTGGTATACCAAAATTAGTCTTGTCTCCTGATTACTCTAATTGATTCTCTCTGTATTTGGTGACTTACTGTACTGCTTTCAGATATCTGACTCTCGGCTTGTCGCCTGGATGCTCTCTCATTACTAGCCTGTCACTGCTACATGTTATCCTGTTTCACCATTCTGCCTTCTATGGTATCCTGCTCCTGTACCCAAGTCCTGCAGAGGGCGCCTGCCAAGCACAAGTATCCTGCCTCAGTGCCTAGCCCTGCAAAGGGCACTTGCCAAGTTCCAGTATTCAGCTACTGCATCTAAGCTCTGCAGGTAGTGTCTGCCAAGTGCCAGTCTCCAGCTACTGCACTCTAGTTCTGCAAAAGAATTCTGTCAAGTTCCTGTACCCAAGCTTTGCAGAGGATGTCTGTCAAGTTCCTGTATCCATGTCCTGTACCCAAGCTCTACAAAGGGTAGTGCCAGTCTCCATCCTGCTTCCAAGTGCCAGTCTCCATCCTGCTTCCAAGTTCTGCAGAGGGTATCTCTGCCAAATGCCACTCTCCAGTTCCTGCTCCCAATTTCTGCAGATGGTATCTGCCACATACCAGTATCCAGCTATTGTACTCAAATTCTGCATTAGGTGTCCATCCAGCTTTTGTATCCTGTTCCAGTGTTCAGCCTCAAGTGGGCATTCCAGTCTTTGGCCTCAAATGGGCATTCCTGTCTTCTGCCTCAAGGGGGCACTGCAATCTCGGCTTAAGAGTGGGCATTCCTGTTCCTGGCCCTATCATGGGCTTTATTTCTGATTTCAGCTCTGTAGTGGGAGCACCTGCTCACCTATTCTGCTTTCAGTATCTGATCCTTCAGTGTCCTGTACAATAAACTTGCATTGACTGTCTTTTTATTTAGCTAAGCCTCAAAGGGGTAGTTTCATTAAGAAGTCTATCTCACTGGTTCCTTTTAGTGCACAAGACAGTCCTAATTCTAACACCTCCACACATAAACTCCAAACTCCTGAACCTGCTCTACCTAGCGTGACAGGGGGCCTTAATATCTCTCTTTTACCAGAGACATAATACAGTTTAAACTATAAACCATTTTTTGGAAGATCAAAGACTACTTAAACAAATGGGCTACATTGCCAATTTCCCTTATGGGAAGAGTTAATTTTGTGGAGTTGGTCATTTTTCCTAAACTTTTGTATACTATGCAAAATCTACCATTTTTTCTTTAACAAAAAAAGACATTAAATATCTTTATTCTTTATTTTTTCTGGGGTGTAAAAAGAAACAAAGGACATAGTGGTTACCAAAATGTTTTGAAGGTCTAGCTTTTTGGAGGTTTTTCTGGATAAAGTAGCAGTGGGGCTGGATTACAGATTACCTCAAAATATATCCCATATTCCAGATGATAAATTGCCCTTGGAAATAAACAAAAATAGAATTAATAAAAAATACAATACTGGCTAATCAAACAGTTTGTAAACATTTAAAAAGCAAATATCAAGTTTCTGACCATCTCTCATTCATTGTCGACAATGATTTGATGAGAAGTGAATGTTCCGAAGTAGGGATGGGCGAATGTTTTGCAACATTTGAAAAATTTAAACGAATTTTAACACTTTGGTTTCTTTCAAATTTCGAATGTTTGTACAGCATTCTAACCTCCATTTAATGTAATAGCATTTCTAATGCTATCCTTAATTGTAATATTTGAATTATGCAATATTCAAAATAGGAAAATTCAAATCAATATATTTGTATCTATTATGTATCATTTAACCCCTTAAGGACCACAGCACTTTTCCATTTTCTGTCCGTTTGGGACCAAGGCTATTTTTACATTTCTGCAGTGTTTGTGTTTAGCTGTAATTTCCCTCTTACTCATTTACTGTACCCACACATATTATATACCGTTTTTCTCGCCATTAAATGGACTTTCTAAAGATACCATTATTTTCATCATATCTTATAATTTACTATAAAAAAATTATAAAATATTAGGAAAAAATGGAAAAAAACACACTTTTTCTAACTTTGAACCCCAAAATCTGTTACACATCTACAACCACCAAAAAACACCCATGCTAAATAGTTTCTAAATTTTGGCCTGAGTTTAGAAATACCCAATGTTTACATGTTCTTTGTTTTTTTTTGCAAGTTATAGGGAAATAAATACAAGTAGCACTTTGCTATTTCCAAACCACTTTTTTTCAAAATTAGCGCTAGTTACATTGGGACACTGATATCTTTCAGGAATACCTGAATATCCCTTGACATGTATATATTTTTTTTTAGAAGACATCCCAAAGTATTGATCTAGGCCCATTTTAGTATATTTCATGCAACCATCTCGCTACCAAATGCGATCAAATAAAAAAAATTGTTCACTTTTTCACAAATTGTTTCACAAACTTTAGGTTTCTCACTGAAATTATTTACAAACAACTTGTGCAATTATGGCATAAATGGTTGTAAATGCTTCTCTGGGATCCCCTTTGTTCAGAAATAGCAGACATATATGGCTTTGGCATTGCTTTTTGGTATTTAGAAGCCCGCTAAATGCCACTGCGCACCACACGTGTATTATGCCCAGCATTGAAGGGGTTAATTAGGGAGCTTGTAGGGAGCTTGTAGGGTTAATTTTAGCTTTAGTATAATATAGTAGACAACCCAAAGTATTGATCTAGGTCCATTTTGGTATATTTCATGCCACCATTTCACCGCCAAATGCGAACAAATAAAAAAAAGCGTTACATTTTTCACAATTTTAGGTTTCTCACTGAAATTATTTACAAACAGCTTGTGCAATTATGGCATAAATTGATGTAAAAGCTTCTCTGGGATCCCCTTTGTTCAGAAATAGCAGACATATATGGCTTTGGCTTTGCTTTTTGGTAATTAGAAGGCAGCTAAATGCCGTTGCGCACCACACGTGTATAATGCCCAGCATTGAAGGGGTTAATTAGGGAGCTTGTAGGGAGCTTGTAGGGTTAATTTTAGCTTTAGTGTAGGTATCAACCTCCCACATGACACATCACACCCCCTGATCCCTCCCAAACAGCTCTCTTCCCTCCCCCACCCCACAATTGTCCCCGCCATCTTAAGTACTGGCAGTAAGTCTGCCAGTACTAAAATAAGAGTTTTTTGGGGATTTAAAAAAAATAAATAATAATAATTCTGCTCTGTAGGATCCCCCCTTAGCCCCCAACCTCCCTGATCCCCCCCAAACAGCTCTCTAACCCCCCTCTCTGCCTTATTATGCGCCATATTGGGTACTGGCAGCTGTCTGCCAGTACCCAGTTTGAAATCAAATGTTTTCTATCAAATTTTTTATTTTATTATTTTAAAACTACTATTTTCTGTAGTGTAGCTGCCCCCCCTCAACCCCCAACCTCCCACCCTCCCAGATCGTTAGAATGTATAATGTTCAACTTCCCACCCTCTCTCCCACCAAGTACCACCTTACTTGTTCCATAGTGTAGGGTTCCCACTCCCGCGCGCGCACCCGCGCACGCGCGCACGCGCGCACCCGCGCTCACGTGCACGCGCGCGCACCCGCGCACTCGATCCCGCCCCCCTTCCCACCGATGGCCACCCACCCGCCTCCCTGGATCAGCTCCCACCCACCAACGAACATAGCCATTGATGGCCGATGCAGAGAGGGCCACAGGGTGGCTCTCTCTGCATCGGACGGCTAAAAAATGTTATAGCAGGATGCCTCAATATCGAGGCATCACTGCTATAACATGAAAGCAGTTGGAAGTGATCAGGATTGCTTCCACTGCTTTCAAAGACCAACGACGTACGGGGTACGTCCTTGGTCATTAACTGCATTTTTTTGCAGGACGTACCCCATACGTCGTTGGTCGTTAAGGGGTTAACTAAATTCCCTACCACATGGACAATTGAACTACTGAATAGTATTTGTTAAATTGAATGCTACATTAAAAATTTTAAATGTGGATATTCAATGTTATTATGAATATTAAAAAACTAGAGTAACATTCGAAAATCAGAAATAACATTTGTTTAACAAATTTTTAAGGGGTTTTCAACCTTATCAATATTCATTTGTTCAAAATGAATTTCCACAGGACTATTCGTTTGACCAAAAAAAATTGTATATTCGACACATTCACCCATTCCTAGTAATTATGTAGCTAATCTTGATGCAACTACAACTAGTAGTGGATTTAACATCCATGTTTCCAAGCCAGGTTATAGGAAGTGTATCAAGTATATTCTTAGAGTGATGCCCAGGTCAAAAGAAGTGCAAACAGTTTATTGCGTGAGAGCTGCCACAGGTTATGGGAAGTTCACCTAATTTAATCAGAGAGTAATGTCTGGGTTATGGAGACAGCATGCACTCTAACCTGAGAGTAATTCCCAGGTTATTGAAATTGCACCCAGTTTATTTAGAGATTGATGCCCAGGTTATGGGAAGTATTTTTAGACAGTGATACCTAAGTGATACGATGTGCATCAAGTTTATTCTGAGACTGATACTGATGCCCAGGCTATGGGAAGTGCACCCAGTTTATTCTGAGACTGATGCTCAGGTAAAAAGTGGCGTAAGATCATCCCACCTGGGAAATAGAAGTACTGATGTGCATTTTTTAATAATCTCGCCAGCCCAGAGACCTTTAGATCATCAGGCTCTTAGCGTATAATTTATTTATGCCCTCTGCCCTCTATTTTAGGTAAAAACAGTTGGATATTGAGTAGAATCAAATACACACACGCACACAAGCACACAAAGTCATAAATACAAATACTGCCCATTACAAACAGAGACACTGCACACCACATGCGCACACATAAGCACATACAGTCATACATACACACACTGCACATTACACTTTGACACAATGCACATTAGATTCACACACACACAGTCATAAATACACATTACACTAAGACACAATGGGTAAATGTTTTGCAATGTTCAAAAATTCAAATGAATTTTAACATATTTGTTTGTTTCGAATTTCAAATGTTTTTATAACATTCTAACATTCTTTTAGTGTGGTAGTATTCCTAATGCTATCTTTAAACATAATATTTAATTTTATTTTTTTATGATTTGAATCAAATTATGCGATATTCAAATTTTAAAAATTTGAACCAATAGATTTGTAATAGTATGACTAATGCTCACTTTAAATGTAAAATTCAAATGATGTAATATTAGAAATAGAAAAATTCAAATCAATATATATTTTTATGTATTATGTACTACTAAATATCCTACTACATTAACTATTGAAATTCTGAATAGTATTTGTTAAATAGAATGTTACATTAGAAATTTCGAATGTGTATATATTCGATCTAATTATGAACATTCAAAAACGAAAGTAACCGTAAAAAAACGGAAATCACATTAGATTAACTAATTTTAATGGGTTATTGTTCTTATCAACATTCGATTGTCCAAAACGAATGTCCTCAGGACTATTCGTTCTACTAAACGAATTGTACTTTCACCACATTCGCCCATCCCTATTCAGAAGTATTTAGGTCTTGGGCTAATTTAAGGATTGAACTATATTGTTAACTTTATAGATATTGAAAATAAAAGGAAGACATTTAATGACAGAAAAATACAATTTAATCTAGAAATTATATATATGAATTGAAATGAGATTTGGGATTTGATTAGAGTTGGAATAAAATTCAAGATCTAATGAATCGATTAAAAGTGTTCTATTTCTACCTGCTATAAGCTTCTGGTTTCAGTAGACAGCATAAATAATAATGAAAAAACCCCACTATGGTTGTCTACTAAATTGGGATTTGAAATCAATAACAGTATGATACAGAAAAATCTAAAATAAACTCAGAAAACAGTTATGTTAAAGGGACAGTAAAGTCAAAACTAAACTTTCATGATTCAGATAGGGCATGCAATTTTAAACAACTTTCCTATTTACTTTTATCATTAAATTTGATTTGTTCCCTTGGTGGTATTTTTGAAAAGCTAAACCTAGCTAGGCTCAAACTGATTTCTAAACAGTTGAAAACCGCCTCTTAACTCAGAGCATTTTGAAAGTTTTTCACAGTTAGACTGTGCTAGTTCACATGTGTCATATAGATAACATTTTGCTCACTCCCGTGAAGTTATTTAGGAGTCTTCACTGATTGACTACACTGCATGTCTGTCAAAGGCACTTAGATAAGGAGGCTGTCTGCAAAGGCTTAGATACAAGGTAATCACAGATGTAAAAAGCATATTCATATAACTGTGTTGGTTATGCAAAAATGGGGAATGGTTAATAAAGGGATTATCTATCTTTTTAAATAAGAATTTTTTTTTGTAGACTGTCCCTTTAAGTGTTGCAATTAAATCACGTTTAAGAATACATTTTTGCGTTTTTTTTATGACTCCTAGGCATATACAATTATGGAAGGGTATCATTTGAGATGTGCATTCGTTTTCTGATAAATGCACATTCGTCATGAAAATCGTTTTTTTTTTAACTAAACGAAAACCCGAATGAATGCAACAACATAAATAAAGAAAAGAAAAAATATTCATTTGTTTCCTTTATTTCTTTTTTTTTATAGCAGTTAATACCTTAAAGTGAAGGTAAACTTTGATAAATGAAAGCCCGGTTTGTAAATATACTATTAAAAACAGGGGCACTTTCATTCATTAAAGATTATAAAGCGGCCGTTTTGTTTAAAAACTTACCTTTCTTCTTTTCACAGCCAGAGCAGCTTCCCCCACCAGGAGATCCTCTCTTCACACGTTAGCAATGACTAATCCGGCTTCCTCCAATCATTGCTTTTCCCCCAGGGGAGTCATTGCCTGAGGCCATGCTGTGATTGGAGGATGCCGTCCGCTTTATAATCTTTGATGAATGAAAATGCCCCTGTTTTTAATAGTATTTTTTTAAAAACGGGCTTTCATTCATCAAAGTTTACCTTCACTTTAACATGCTCTCCATGGTCTCCAGAGCACATTAAGTATTGTAGCTACAGATGAACTTTTCACCTGTAACTTAGAAACACTTACATTAATTTTAACTAAAACTAATGTAAATGTTTAACAAAAATTCAGTTTTGGTTTGGTTTTGAACTAAACTTATACCGATTTTATTTCATTTGTTTATAACTTGTCCTAAGATTCGGTAATTTTGGCATAAAGTCTTATTTTGGTTATCTAAGATAAATAAGAGATGAATAAAATTGCTGTAGGAAAAAAATATCTTGTTAGTTGATGGTAAAATAGGTAAAGACAATTCAAGACAAATTCACTCCAAAATCACTAAAAAATTTAAAGTCGATAATAAATGCGAACTTTCAATATATAAAAATCAAAAATATCAGTATAACTAAATCATAAAAGAGGGTGTGAAATAAATAAACAAAAAACTTGAAGTATATGTAAAAATGATAAAGGAATCTCCTGAAGCTCAGCCGGCTCCTCTATACGCAAGTTCGGTAATTCTTCCACTTACAACAAACGATACAGGGGCTGCCACACAGTATATCAAATGATTTTAAAAATTACAAGTACATGGTGCTTCTAGAAATACAGAGTACTCTGTATATCGAAGCGCTCACTTACATTTACGGTCCCATAGATTTCATTCCATATAGCGGCACAATGGAACGTGGGCGGGGACACTTTGCTTGCATTCCTTTGTTTTACTAGTGCTGTACATTAGCATCTATTGTTAACATTAACTGCACCGTTTGGAATTACTGTGTAGTAGTAGGAAACACAGCAAAGGTCTGTTGTGCTTTTTGATTAGCATTTTCATGCAGCCATCTATTCATTTTATATTAGTGCAGTAATTACTTAATGTAGTGTTTAGGACACTTGCACAGTGGCTACCAACTTTAAAATGCTGGTATCACAAGATCAAGATAATACATTTTTAATTAATCTAATAGTTTTTTTTTAATAAATAAATTAATACTTTTTTGAATTTGTATTGTGTTATCTTCATTAGAGGTTGTGCAGTACTATGCTAAATAATATTTTTAGGCTGTAAGGTAGAGGGGAGTTGATGGTGAGTTTATGGAACCAAGGGGGTGGTGGATATGAAAATGTTTGGGAACCACTTAGGCAACAGGCAATTGACACAATAATCAAACACAGCTTCAGTGGTTTAAAGCTAAAACATCATTAAATCTGTCTTGTTTTTTGTAAAAGTGTACTCACGTGACCTACAAATAATGCAAATCAAATAGCTGCAGTAGTAGGAAAATTGCATCATACAGAAATTGTTTTTTAGCTTCACTAGGGGTTGTGGGACAAAGAACAATATTTTACACAAAAGCAAGAGATGTCATTCCTTGTAAAATGAGTAGTAGACAATATTGTAATCTACTTTTATTTCTTGTTAGGTAATTTTTTTTTAATTAAATTTTTTTTAATTTAATTTTGAAAATTGTGGATCAGCGCTATGTCTAGCCTTAAAGTGATGGTAAACATTAGCTAATCCTATGCCATATATGTAATCTTTGCCATTAAGAAAGTATATTTGTACCTTTTTTTTTTATATGACAATTCCAATGAACATCCAATCAGTGTGTGTGTCATATGACACTCTTAAAGTCCAGCCCTTTGAAATCCTTTAGGAAGCCTTTGTAGAGAGTGGGTGGGATTGCTCTTTTTTTTTGCCATAGCCCAGGCAAAAGAGGAAATAAAGGAGGGCGGAGGAACAGAAGATAACAAGTAGGATTATAAATTTTGTATCATAAAATATGCAGTTTTGCTTGTACAAAAGTCTGAGATTTACCATCACTTTAATTGGATTAATTTGCAACATATATTGCATACATGTGTCATATAATTTATCTATTTATTTTCAAAATAGGTCAACAGGAAGAAAAATGGAACATTTTAAAATCTCTGTGAATATTGCTGCCTTTTCAACAGCAACTTTTAAGTTGACTTACGAAGAGCTACTGAAGCGCTATCTTGGGAATTATGAATTATATTTGAGAGTTAAGCCTAAGCAACTTGTACAGAACTTTCAAGTAAGTATGTTAGTAATTTCCCTTTCCCTTATGAGCCCAAAGGAAATCAAATTATAAAAATGATCTTTAAAAAAGAAAACAATTTTATGCCTTTTAAATCTCTTTAAACTAGATCAGTCCAAGTGAAATATTTAGATTTTGTTCTGTATTAGATAACAAGAAATCTAAATCCACCATTCATTGCGTTACCAGTTTTATGTCATAGCTGCCCTGTTAAAGGGACAGTGATTCATGATTCCGAGAGAGCATGCAAATTTAAAGGGATATGATACTCAAAAATGTTCTTTTGTGATTCAGACAGTGCATACAATTAAAAAAAAAGTTTTTAATTTATTTCTAATATCAAATATTGCTTTGTTCCCATGATATTCTGTGTAGAAGAGATACCTAGGTAGGCATCTAGAGCACTACATGGAAGGAAAACTGCTGCCAAATGGGCCGGCTCCTAAGCATACGTCCCTGCTTTTCAACAAAAGATACCAAAAGAACAAATAAAATTTGATACAAGAAGTAAATTAGAAAGTTGGTTTAAATTGCATGTTCTACCTGAATTATGAAGTATTTATTTTTGGTTTCATATCCCTTTAAACATCTTTCCAATTTATGACTGTTATCTAATTTGCTTCTCTTGCTATCTTTTGTTGAAAAGCATTCCTAGGTAGACTCAGGAGCAGCAATGTACTGATTAGTGCTAGCTAGCTGCTGATTGGTGGCTGCACATGTATGCCTCTTGCCATTGGCTCACCCAACATATTTAACTAGCTCCCAGTAGGTCACTGCTGTTCCCTCAACAAAGAGAAAGATGCAAATATGATGATAAAAGTAAAATGGAAAGTTGTTTAAAATTGTAATGCTCTTTCTGAATCATGAAATAAAAAAATGGGTTGCATGTCCCTTTAATTAACTCCTTCCTGAAAATAATATTTACTGAATACATTGTTGAATCTCTTTCAGTGTTTTATTCCCCTACAATTTAGTAATACCCATAGCAACCCCAAAATTTCTAATAACACAGTAAAAAATTAACTCCTTATTATAAGTCATACATAGAAAACAGATAATTAACCCTCAAATTACCAGTAACACAGCAATGGTTTAACCCACATATCTGGAATTCGTGAGACTATATCTTCAGAAAGATATAAATGAACTAGAAGCGGTCCAAAAGAGGCCTACTAAAATGATAAATGGTCTATAAAACGTACAAAGAAAGACTCTATGATCTAAATATGTATAGTTTAGAGGATAGAAGGGAAATAGGCGACATGATAGAAACCTTCAAATATATCAAGTAACAGCTGAAAGCATTTTCCACAAAAAAATAAATGCCAAAACAATCTACAGTTAGAGGGTAGCAGGCTCCCGGAGCCCACCGCAACTCTAATAAATGTATTAACCCCTACACCGCCGCTCCCGGAGCCCACCGCCACCTACATTATACATATTAACCCCTAATCTTCCGCCCCCTATACCGCCGCAACTAAATAAAGTGTTTAACCCCCTAAACCGCCGCTCCCGGAGCCCACCGCCACCTACATTATATTTATTAACCCCTAATCTACCCCCCCTACACCGCCGCCACTATATTAAATGTATTAACCCCTAAACCTAAGTCTAACACTAACCCTAACACCTCCAAACTTAAATATAATTTAAATAAATATAAATAAATTATTCCTATTTAAAACTAAATACTTACCTATAAAATAAACACTAACGGCTAGATTTAGAGTTTGGTGGTAGCCGTCAAAACCAGCGCTAGAGGCTCCTAACGCTGGTTTTTACCGCCCGCTGGTATTTACCGCCCGCTGGTATTTGGAGTCAGTGATTAAAGGGTCTAACGCTCACTTTGCAGCCGCGACTTTTCCATACCGCAGATCCCCCTACGCCAATTGCGTATCCTATCTTTTCAATGGGATCTTTCTAACGCCGGTATTTAGAGTCTTGGCTGAAGTGAGCGTTAGAAATCTAACGACAAAACTCCAGCCGCAGAAAAAAAACAGGAGTTAAGAGCTTTTTGGGCTAACGCCGATTCATAAAGCTCTTAACTACTGTGCTCTAAAGTACACTAACACCCATAAACTACCTATGTACCCCTAAACCGAGGTCCCCCCACATCGCCGCCACTCTATTAAATTTTTTTAACCCCTAATCTGCCGACCGCACACCGCCGCCAGCTACGTTATACTTATGTACCCCTAATCTGCTGCCCCTAACACCGCTGACACCTATATTATATTTATTAAGCCCTAATCTGCCCCCCTCAACGTCGCCGACACCTACCTACACTTATTAACCCCTAATTTGCCGACTGGACCTCGCCGCTACTATAATAAAGTTATTAACCCCTAAAGCTAAGTCTAACCATAACCCTAACACCCCCCTAAATTAAATATAATTTAAATCTAACGAAATAAATTAACTCTTATTAAATAAATTATTCCTATTTAAATCTAAATACTTACCTGTAAAACAAACCCTAATATAGCTACAATATAAATTATAATTATATTGTAGCTTTTTTAGGATTAATATTTATTTTACAGGCAACTTTGTAATTATTTTAACCAGGTACAATAGCTATTAAATAGTTAATAACTATTTAATAGCTACCTAGTTAAAATAATTACAAAATTACCTGTAAAATAAATCTTAACCTAAGTTACAATTAAACCTAACACTACACTATCAATAAATTAATTAACTAAAATACCTACAATTAAATACAATTAAATAAACTAACTAAAGTACAAAAAATAAAAAAGAACTAAGTTACAAAAAATAAAAAATATTTACAAACATTAGAAAAATATTACAACAATTTTAAACTAATTACACCTACTCTAAGCCCCCTAATAAAATAACAAAGCCCCCCAAAATAAAAAAAATGCCCTACCCTATTCTAAAATTAAAATAGAAAAGCTCTTTTACCTTACCAGCCCTTAAAAGGGCCATTTGCGGGGCATGCCCCAAAGAATTCAGCTCTTTTGCCTGGAAAAAAAACATACAATACCCCCCCCAACATTACAACCCACCACCCACATACCCCTAATCTAACCCAAACCCCCCTTAACTAAACCTAACACTAAGCCCCTGAAGATCTTCCTACCTTATCTTCACCTCGCCGGGTATCAGCGATCCGTCCAGGCTCCAATGTCTTGATCCAAGCCCAAGCGGGGGGCTGAAGACATCCATCCTCCGGCTGAAGTCTTGATCCAAGCGGGCAGAAGAGGACATCCGGACCGGCAAACATCTTCATCCAGGAGGCATCTTCTATGTTCTTCCATCCGATGACGACCTGCTCCATCTTGAAGACCTCCAGCGCGGATCCATCCTCTTCTTCCGACGACTAGACGATGAATGAAGGTTCCTTTAAGGGACGTCATCCAAGATGGCGTCCCTCGAATTCCGATTGGCTGATAGGATTCTATCAGCCAATCGGAAATTAAGTTAGGAAAATTCTGATTGGCTGATGGAATCAGACAATCAGATTCAAGTTCAATCCGATTGGCTGATCCGATCAGCCAATCAGATTGAGCTCGCATTCTATTGGCTGATCGGAACAGCCAATAGAATGCAAGCTCAATCTGATTGGCTGATTGGATCAGCCAATCGGATTGAACTTGAATCTGATTGTCTGATTCCATCAGCCAATCAGAATTTTCCTACCTTAATTCCGATTGGCTGATAGAATCCTATCAGCCAATCGGAATTCGAGGGACGCCATCTTGGATGACGTCCCTTAAAGGAACCTTCATTCGTCGTCTAGTCGTCGGAAGAAGAGGATGGATCCGCGCTGGAGGTCTTCAAGACAGATCCGGTCGTCATCGGATGGAAGAACATAGAAGATGCCTCCTGGATGAAGATGTTTGCCGGTCCGGATGTCCTCTTCTGCCCGCTTGGATCAAGACTTCAGCCCGAGGATGGATGCCTTCAGCCCCCCACTTGGGCTTGGATCAAGACATCGGAGCCTGGATGGATCGCTGATACCCGGCGAGGTGAAGATAAGGTAGGAAGATCTTCAGGGGCTTAGTGTTAGGTTTATTTAAGGGGGGTTTGGGTTAGATTAGGGGTATTTGGGTGGTGGGTTGTAATGTTGGGGGGGTATTGTATGTTTTTTTCCAGGCAAAAGAGCTGAATTCTTTGGGGCATACCCCGCAAATGGCCCTTTTAAGGGCTGGTAAGGTAAAAGAGCTTTTCTATTTTAATTTTAGAATAGGGTAGGGCATTTTTTTTATTTTGGGGGGCTTTGTTATTTTATTAGGGGGCTTAGAGTAGGTGTAATTAGTTTAAAATTGTTGTAATATTTTTCTAATGTTTGTAAATATTTTTTTATTTTTTGTAACTTAGTTCTTTTTTATTTTTTGTACTTTAGTTAGTTTATTTAATTGTATTTATTTGTAGGTATTGTATTTAACTAATTTATTGATAGTGTAGTGTTAGGTTTAATTGTAGATAATTGTAGGTATTTTATTTAATTAATTTATTGCTAGTGTAGTGTTAGGTTTAATTGTAACTTAGGTTAGGATTTATTTTACAGGTAATTTTGTAATTATTTTAACTAGGTAGCTATTAAATAGTTATTAACTATTTAATAGCTATTGTACCTAGTTAAAATAAATACAAAGTTGCCTGTAAAATAAATATAAATCCTAAAATAGCTACAATATAATTATAATTTATATTGCAGCTATATTAGGATTTATTTTACAGGTAAGTATTTAGCTTTAAATAGGAATAATTTATTTAATAAGAGTTAATTTATTTCGTTAGATTTAAATTATATTTAACTTAGGGGGGTGTTAGGGTTATGGTTAGACTTAGCTTTAGGGGTTAATAAATTTATTAGAGTAGCGGTGAGGTCCGGTCGGCAGATTAGGTGTTAATAATTGAAGTTAGGTGTCGGCGATGTTAGGGAGGGCAGTTTAGGGGTTAATACTATTTCTTATAGGGTTATTGAGGCGGGAGTGAGGCGGATTAGGGGTTAATAACTTTATTATAGTAGCGGTGAGGTCCGGTCGGCAGATTAGGGGTTAATAATTGTAGGTAGCTGGTGGCGACGTTGTGGGGGGCAGATTAGGGGTAAATATAATATAGGGGTCGGCGCTGTTAGATTAGGGGTACATAACTATAATGTAGGTTGCGGCGGTGTACGGAGCGGCAGATTAGGGGTTAAAAATAATATGCAGGGGTCAGCGATAGCGGGGGCGGCAGATTAGGGGTTAATAAGTGTAAGGTTAGGGGTGTTTAGACTCGGGGTACATGTTAGGGTGTTAGGTGCAGACTTAGAAACTGTTTCCCCATAGGAAACAATGGGGCTGCGTTAAGAGCTGAACGCTGCATTGTTTCCTATGGGGGAATCGCGCACAAGCACGTTTTTGAAGCTGGCCGCGTCCGTAAGCACCGCTGGTATCGAGAGTTGCAGTGGCGGTAAATTATGCTCTACGCTCCCTTTTTGGAGCCTAACGCACTGAAAACCCAGCCATTCTGTGAACTCTAAATACCAGCGGTATTTAAAAGGTGCGGCCAAAAAAAAGCACGCGTAGCTAATGCACCCCTTCTAACGCAAAACTCCAAATCTAGGCCTAAGATAGCTACAATATAACTAATAGTTACATTGTAGCTAGCTTAGGGTTTATTTTTATTTTACAGGCAACTTTGTATTTATTTTAACTAGGTACAATAGTTATTAAGTAGTTATTAACTATTTAATAGCTACCTATTTAAAATAAATACAAATATACCAGTAAAATAAAACCTAACCTAAGTTACAATTACACCTAATCAGCCAATAGGATTGAGCTCGCATTCTATTGGCTGATTACTTACTTAAAGGGCCCGTCATTGTTCAAGAAAACTCCGGATGAAGAGGATGCTCTGCGTCGGATGTCTTGAAGATGGAGCCGCTCCGCGCCGGATGGATGAAGATAGAAGATGCTGCCTGGATGAAGACTTCTACCCATCTGGAGGACCTCTTCTGGCCAGCTTCGATGAAGACTTCTGCCTGTCTGGAGGACCACTTAGCCCGGCTTCGTGGAGGACTTCGGCCCGGCTGGGTGAAGACATCTCAAGGTAGGGTAATCTTCAAGAGGTTAGTGTTAGTTTTTTTTGAGTGGATTTTAGAGTAGGGTTGGGTGTGTGGGTGGTGGGTTTTAATGTTGGGGGGTTATTGTACTTTTTTTACAGGTAAAAGAGCTGATTACTTTGGGGCAATGCCCAGCAAAAGGCCCTTTTAAGGGCTATTTGTAATTTAGTATAGGGTAGGGCTTTTTATTATTTTGGGGGGCTTTTTTATTTTATTAGGGGGATTAGATTAGGTGTAATTAGTTTAAAAAACTGTAATTATTTTATTATTTTCTGTAATTTAGTGTTGTTTTTTTTTGTACTTTAGATAATTGTTTTTAATTATATTTAATTGTATTCAGTTTAGGGAATTTATTTAATTATAGTGTAGTGTTAGGTGTAATTGTAACTTAGGTTAGGTTTTATTTTACAGGTAAATTTGTCTTTTTTTTAACTAAGAAGTTATTAAATAGTTAATAACTATTTAATAACTATTCTACCTAGTTAAAATAAATACAAACTTGCCTGTAAAATAAAAATAAACCCCAAGCTAGCTACAATGTAACTATTAGTTATATTGTAGCTATCTTAGGGTTTATTTTATAGGTAAGTATTTAGTTTTAAATAGGAATAATTTATTTAATGATAGTAATTTTATTTAGATATATTTAAATTATATTTACGTTAGTGGGTGTTAGGTTTAGACTTAGGTTTAGGGGTTAATACATTTAATATAGTGTCGGTGACGTTGGGAGCGACAGATTAGGGGTTAATAAATGTAGGTAGGTGGCATCAGTGTAGGGGGGCAGTTTAGGGGTTTATAAATATAATGTAGATGGGCTCTGGGAGTGGCGGTTTAGGGGTTAATACATTTATTAGAGTTGCAGCGTTATAGGGGGGCAGAATAGGGGTTAATAAGTGTAATATAGGTGACGGCGGGCTCCGGGAGCGGCGGTTTAGGGGTTAAACACTTTATTTTGTTGCGGCGGTGTAGGGGGGGCAGATTAGTGGTGTTTAGACGCAGGGTACATGTTAGGGTGTTAGGTGTAGACATTTACCATAGGAATCAATGGGATATCGGGCAGCAGCGAACATAAGCTTTCGCTGCTTTCCAACTCCCATTGACTCCTATGGCATCCAGTGGATTGAAAACTAGGTACGCTGGGCCGGAATAGTGGCGAGCGTACCTGGTAGGAATTTGATAACTTCCAAAAGTAGTCAGATTGTGCTGAACTTGCGTTCGGAACATCTATAGTAACGTAAGCATCGATCTGTGTCGGACTGAGTCCGGCGGATCATATGCTACGTCACTAAATTATACTTTTTCCGGTCTGTAGGGTTTGATAACTAAGGTGAATCAGGCTCGCCACAAATACGCTGTGGAATTCCAGCGTATTTGCGGTTGACAGCTTGATAAATAGAGGCCATGGAATAAACTTCCATCTGAGGTGGTAAACACTAAGAGGCCCATTTATCAAGCTCCGAATGGAGCTTGAGGGCCCATGTTTCTGGCGAGTCTTCAGACTCACCAGAAACAGCAGTTATGAAGCAGCAGTCCAATTGGCCGCGAGTCTGCAGGGGGCGGCGTTGCACCAGCAGCTCACAAGAGCTGCTGGTGCAATGCTGAATATGGAGAGCATATTGCTCTCCACATTCAGCGATGTCTCTCGGACCTGATTTGCACTGTCGGATCAGGTCTGACAGACATTTGATAAATAGGCCTCAAAGACTGTAAAGGAATTCAAAAATGCCTGGGACATGCATAAGGCTATTCTAGGAAACAAGTAACATGTAATATGGGTAGACTTGATGGGCCTTTTTGGTTCTTATCTACCGTCAAATTTTCTGTTTCTATGTTTCTATATAGATAGTGACATGCACGCAGATGTAATTAACCTCCTTATAGCTTTTTTACTCATATAGGACCAATTGTATAAATCTCTCTGGTCTGGAGAGAATATCTAAGACATCTCCTCAGTACTGTGAGGTCTTTCAAACAATTTTAGAAAGGCACATTTTACCTTAAAAACTGTATATCTTGGATGTGAAGGAGAGACACATACATCATAATATAATCCTTGGAAAGAAAGAAAAGGGTTTTGTGTGATTTCTCTCCATACTGGCAAGTCTTTGATAATTAGGCCCATAGTGTGATGATTCAGAGATAGTTTACTGGATCCTAGATAACAAAGCAAATAAAGATTAACATTCTTTAGAAAGATTAACAAAATGACAGTACAGTCTAGAGCAATAAAGTATGAAGAAATTACACAACAAGCTAAAATCAAAGCAGTTAAACCCAGGAGCAGTAAAAGAACAATTAGTGCACAGTCACAATCTCTTTTTGAGCAAAACAAAAATTAAGAATACTTAAAGGGATACCATTAAACTTTGATGATTCAGATAGATCACACATTGTAATCCCCTCTCCCCAAATTACTTCAATTATTGCGTACAGTCATTTAATTTATAAAATTTATGAGGCACCAGATCCTACTTAGCATGTGCAAGATGTCACAGGGTACACGTGTATTATTGGATGGTGGCTGTCACATGATACAGGGGGCTGGCAAATTAAAGGAACATTTTGAAATTTGTTTAAAAAAAAATAATCTATTGTTCATTTACAATTCAAAGTGCTATTTCATTGTCTTTTTAATAAAGTAGAGTGCGCATTGACTTAGTAGGAATAGGTTCCAGCCAGGACTACAACCTGGGGGCTAGCTAGCAACAGAAGGAAGCAGGAACAGCAAACATACCACAGGAACACAGCAGTTGTGAGAAACACTGGCCAACAACAGGTGACCTATGACATTGCCAAGTAGATTTGCTTAGGGCAGCAAAATTTAGGGGGGGGTGAGGTACTCTATTGCATAATGTCTCCTATTCTCCAAATCTTTTTTTATTTTTATTACAATTTAATGATCCATAGTTTCCTAGTGTGGTGGTCCACCCTGCCATGTTTGTCCTCCTTTTGCTTGGGTGATGTATGAGACAAATATGATTTACTAATGTTGGGGTAGACAGTGCTGGGATCAACAGATATCCCAGTGCCTAGGGCAGTATAAAATAAAATACATCACTGATATGATTGTAGGACGTCCTAAATGTAGGATTATCTTACTGTTTTAGAAGCCATGTAACAAGCATCACACTCATACCTATTGTTTCAGAGATTTCTGAAAATGCCTTAAAGCCTGTAAACATTCATAAACAGGCTTATAAGTATTATATTTACTGCAATCAAATATGTGTTATTCATGTAACAAATGAATAAGGACACACAGAAAGAGAAGCACTCTCTTAGGTAAGAACAAAAGCTCAGTAGTTTGTTATATGGTGATTTACCACCTGGGAACAGCCTCTTTTGTGCATTTTTTTGCATTTCCCAGAGAATAACGTTCCTAAAGTATATCAGCCATATTCCTCTAAGCACATTGGTCAAGGAATCCTGATATACTTCAGTAAGGTTCTCCTCTGTGAAAAGCACAATTAGACTAAAAGAAACTGCTCCCAGGTGGTAACTCACCATAGAACAAGTTAGTGAGATGTTGTTCATTCCTGGTAGAGCGCTTCTCTTTCTGTATGTATTTGAATAATGACCCTGGGGAAGTGTCCCTAAGGGTGATGGGGGAAACCAGACGTGGACTCACTGCCCAGTGTGTTTAGAGGGATATGGCTGCACCTCACTGACGAGGCCCACAGAAGGCTGTAATGATTGTCTGGGGTTGACATGTTCCTTGTTCAGAAGAGTATTGCCTTGTATTTCGGGGCTGGACTGACCTTGTAAGGTGGGATCAGACTGATATACTTCAGGAAAGTTTTCTTCTGTGACAAACACAATTGGGCTCCCAGGTGGTAACTCACCATAGAACAAGCTACTGAGCTGTTGTTTGTTCCTGGTAGAGCGCTTCTATTTCTGTGCCTAAATGAATAAGGACGTTGAAATATATTTGCCGGTATTCATTCATTACTATACACATGTCTTATAACTCATATACTGCTGTTATTTTTAGTGTCTATTCATATCATCATTCTCTTACAGATAAATGCTGACATATTTGAACCTCAAGGAATTAGATTTTTAAATGCTTACGGCACCTTTATAACTAATGAGTTAACCAATGAAGTTAAAACAAACCTCACTGGAACCAAGGTAAAAAAACAGTACTTTATTGTTCTTTGTCACATTGCTTTAATTTAAGTGTGAGTGGTCTAAATAAAACCACCATATTTTATTTACAGGCTCAGATTGTTTTCAAACCAACACTGGAACAACAGCGTACCTGTCCAGCTTGCCCAGAAACATTAATTGATGGAGATTTTATAATAAAATATGATGTCAATAGAAATATCTCTGCAGGAAATATACAGGTACAGGTTTCCTATTTATATAAAAATCAGTTGTCAGAACAGGAACAATTCATATAGGTAAAACTAAGCTAAAAGAGGAATAAACTCTACATTTAAATCTATTATGATTTTTTTTTTTTAAATCAGCATTAGATTTTGCACTGGTTGCTAGCTCATAAAAAAGCAACAAAATCCACATACATCCACATACAGGTAAATAGTTAGATGCAGTCCTTAGTGGAAGAGGATTGACACTATGCAGAAGCCTTATAAAACAATTGAAAATGTATTTGATATACATTAAAAGTTGAAGACAAACTCACAGAAGCCAAAGAGAAAGCGCCAGTGGGGTGTGAAACGCGTCAGTTGAAGTATCTCCTCCTTGTCTTCTGTGAGTTTGTCTTCAACTTTTAATGTATATTGAATACATTTTCAATTGTTTTATAAGGCTTGTGCATAGTGTGAATCCTCTACCACTAAAGACTGCATCTAACTATTTACCTGTATGGAGATTTTGTTGCTTTTCCATTGTATGCGGATACACACGCTTGTGGATCTCACCTACAATTTCGGATCCCAGGGTGTCAAACCTCCCTCACGCTGAAGGACGACAGCGTCTTCTCCAACGTTTTTACAGGTAACCAATATCCTACTCTTATCCTCTTTCTTTTTGTAATAGCTCATTAAAAATCCAGAAAAACAAACAACAACAAAACAAAAAAAAAACACGTTTTTTAAGAGCATGCACAGGCAGCCTTTATTGGTCACTAAAAAAATATGATAGTTTAAACTTTGTTATTTATTGTTTTAATATTTAATCCAACTATGGGCAGAACAGAAAGATAAACCATAAGATCAACCAAAATATGCCATTAGAAATAGTCTAAAATATGTTCTCAAGTTGTAAAGACTGTTGAATAAGAACGGTCCACAAATCATGAAAAAAAACTGCTCATAAAAACCTAGATTTACAAGTCGTGCGGTATGGCTTTTCAGCGCGCGATATTACAAGTCGTGCTTTCTGTCTTTCCCACGCAATATAGTATTTTCCGCAACAATCCATTCCGCACTTGAAGAACTGTAGTTATGTGTTTTGGGAAACAAAAACGTTTCACAAAACACATCAAAAATACCTTACAAAGTACACTTACACCTATAAGCTACAATTTAACCCCTGAACCACCATCCCCCCAAATCACAAACACTAATTAAAACTATTAACCCCTAAACCGCCATCCCCCCACATCCGAAAACACTAATTATAACTATTAACCCCTAAACCGCCATCCCAAAGTATTTAACTAATAACTAAACTCCCTAATCTAACGCCACCTAACCTAAACCCAATTAAAATACACATAAATTAAAAATATACTACCTTAAAAAAAAAATTACCTGTAAAAAAAATTAAAACCTAAGCTTAAACAAAAAAAACAAAAAACTTACCATTACAGGAAATAACAAAACCTACCCTTACAAAAAATAACAAACAAAATTATCCAAAATAAAAAAAAATTCTATTCTAATACCCTTGAAAAAAAACACCCCAAGATAACCCCCCCATCTACAAATAAACTACCAATAGCCCTTAAAATTGCCCTTTGTCCCTACAAAAGGCAATTTTAAGGGATATTGGTAGTTTATTTGTAGTTTGTAGATTAGGGGGTTTTTTTTTTAATTTTGGGGTGTTTTTTTTTCCCAAGGGTATTAAAATAGGAATATTTTTTTATTTTGGATCATTTTGTTTATTTTTTGTAAGGATAGGTTTTGTTATTTTCTGCAATGGTAGTTTTTTTTTTCTATAAATGGTAGGTTTGTTTGTTTTTGCACTAAAACTAACAGCTCTTTTGCATTAAAAAAATAAAAAAATTAACCCCTAACATTACAACCCTTCACCCCCCAAAAAAAGTTAACTAAAAAAATCTTATCTACCCATTGCCCTGAAAAGGCCATTTGGATAGGCATTGCCCTTAAAGGGCATTCAGCTCTTTTGTTGCCCATTAAGAACAAAAAAAAGCACTAATCATTAAAAAAAAAAAAAATCCAAAAATAAAATAATAACCTAACACTAACCCCAAAATTGGTACTCACCAATGATGAAGGGCGGCACCCAATCTTCATCTCTGCGGCGCTCCATCCTCATCCATCTTCTTTATCCTGGCTGCGATAATCTTCATCTCTGCGGCGCTCCATCTTCATCCATCTTCTTTATCCTGGCTGTGATCCATCTTCTGTCTTCATCCTGGGAAGTCTTCTGTGAGGTCAACGGCGACGTCGGTGGTCCTCTTAAGAGCATCGACAGGGAGCTCCTCTTCATGTGATTTCAAGCCGCACACTGAAGATTGAATGTAAGGTACCCCTTTTATATAGTTTGTCCAAAGGGCCTTACAGTCCTGTCCTAGATTTAACAGCCCTCAACATGTTTGTCAAGGTTCTCACTTTTATAATGGGAACAATCCACACAATCTTACCCTTAAACCAAAAGGGTCAGTTTATGCCTACTATAGACCTCAAGGATGCATATCTTCGCATCCCTATTCACAGGGATCACTTTCAGTTCTTGAGGTTTTCATATCTGGACAAACACTGCCAGTTTTGTCACTCTTTATCAGAATTCAGGGCTTTTCATTTTCACTGTATCTTGACAACATACTAGTGCAAGCCTATTCCCTGCCACCCCTGTGAGTGCTGTACCCTTCCCCTGTATCCTCATTTTTTTTTCCAACATGCAACTGACGGTAGTTGAAGGATAAATGTTCACAGAGCTCTTACTCTTGTGAGCTGAACAAACTGAGGCAACATATCTTCTTATTTTTTACACAAAGATGTTCATGCAATATTTTCTTGTCAGCTTTTTACAGTTACTGTATATATTATGTCCCTTTAGGCAACCTACAAGGAGACCATCCAACCAGGCAATGGTGGAATTTTTAAAATATTTCAAGCATCAGGTGTATAATGGCCACATGACCTAGTACCTACTACCATTTTGGGAGTGTGTTATATACATGATAAATGTTTTTACTAAAGCAGGAATGACTTTTCAAAACATTAATTTTTACAGACACAATATATTGCAGTTGTGCATTTCAAATATGACTTGTATGCCCCATCAAGTCTCTAATATCCATTTAATAATAATGTTATAGATATTTAACATATTAATCCAAACAATGCATTTGTTTCTTAACAGATTGTGAATGGATATTTTGTGCACTATTTTGCACCTTCAACACTTAAAAAAGTTCCCAAGAATGTAGTATTTGTTATTGATCGCAGTGGGTCAATGGATGGACGTAAAATACAGCAGGTAAATTTTAATTTTACAGATACATTTTTTTCATAGTTGTGCTACAGATTTAGGTCTAGAAGTGGAATTAAGTCTTGCGCAAAGAATAAAGCAAATCTAGATTTAAAAGGGGATGGTTAAATATTTTAACCAAAGTATCTTACCACGGCAGAAACCTTTTTAGCGCACCTTTTACTTTTAACGGTTAGCACAGAGTGTGCTAATAACATGCTTATTGAGCTCATATTGCAAGAGCTGAGTTGCACATTAGCTCAGTACAAAATAACACTGAAATTTAGAGCTTTTTGAGATCTGAAGTAAACCATTTTCGCTTGCTAGTTTATAGAACAAAACACATGAAAATGATATGAAAATAAAGAATTTAAAGGGATAGTAAACGTAAAAAAATTATTATTTAAAAAGATAGATAATCCCTTTATTTACCATTCCCCAATTTTGCATAACCAACACTGTTATAGAAATATACTTTTAACCTCTGTAATTACCTTGTATCTAAGGTTCTGCTGACTACCTCCTTATCTCAGATCTTTTGACAGACTTGCATTTCAGGCAATTAGTGCTGACTCTTAAATAACTTCACGCCCTCTAGTGGTGAAAAACTGTCAAATGCAGAGGCGGCCTTCAGGGCTTTGAAATTAGCATATGTTTAGCTTTCAACTAAGAATAACAAGAGAACAAAGCAAATTTGATGCTAAAAGTAAATTAGAAAGTTGTTAAAAATTACATGCCCTATCAGAATCATGAAAGTTTAATTTGGACTTTACTATCCCTTTCAGTTATTTAGACTTCATTAGGGGATCTACTCAACAGAGGGAGGCGGGTGAAAAAAATGTTTTGCCCCCTCCCCAAAGGTAACTCAGTAACAAGCAGTAGTAATAATATACATGATGCTCCATATAATTGTGAGGACAGACAGTCAAATAGACAGTCAGACCGCCGACAGTCATATAGACAATCAGACAGTCAGACAGAAAGTCAGACAGGTAGATAGACAGATAGGTATATATAGATAGATAGATAGATAGATAGATAGATGGACCTGCATTCTGCACTAATTAAAGGCTCGAAAGTTAAAAGTTCATGAACAAACACACATACAAATAAAATAAAATAAAAACTAATACTCAGGTGTAAGCTCAAAGTTCCAAGACTTATAGGCCTAGATTTGGAGTTCGGCGGTAAAAGGGCTGCTAACGCTCCGCGGGCTTTTTTCTGGCCGCACCATAAATTTAACTCTGGTATCGAGAGTTTAATCAAATGCTGCGTTAGGCTCCAAAAAAGGAGCGTAGAGCATTTTTACCGCAAATGCAACTCTCGATACCAGAGTTGCTTACGGACGCGGCCGGCCTCAAAAACGTGCTCGTGCACGATTCCCCCATAGGAAACAATGGGGCTGTTTGAGCTGAAAAAAAACCTAACACCTGCAAAAAAGCAGCGTTCAGCTCCTAACGCAGCCCCATTGTTTCCTATGGGGAAACACTTCCTACGTCTGCACCTAACACTCTAACATGTACCCCGAGTCTAAACACCCCTAACCTTACACTTATTAACCCCTAATCTGCCGCCCCCGCTATCGCTGACCCCTGCATATTTTTTTAAACCCCTAATCTGCCGCTCCGTAAACCGCCGCCACCTACGTTATCCCTATGTACCCCTAATCTGCTACCCCTAACACCGCCGACCCCTATATTATATTTATTAACCCCTAACCTGCCCCCCACAACGTCGCCGACACCTGCCTACACTTATTAACCCCTAATCTGCCGAGCGGACCTGAGCGCTACTATAATAAAGTTATTAACCCCTAATCCGCCTCACTAACCCTATCATAAATAGTATTAACCCCTAATCTGCCCTCCCTAACATCGCCGACACCTAACTTCAATTATTAACCCCTAATCTTCCGATCGGAGCTCACCGCTATTCTAATAAATGGATTAACCCCTAAAGCTAAGTCTAACCCTAACACTAACACCCCCCTAAGTTAAATATAATTTTTATCTAACGAAATAAATTAACTCTTATTAAATAAATGATTCCTATTTAAAGCTAAATACTTACCTGTAAAATACATCCTAATATAGCTACAATATAAATTATAATTATATTATAGCTATTTTAGGATTAATATTTATTTTACAGGTAACTTTGTAATTATTTTAACCAGGTACAATAGCTATTAAATAGTTAAGAACTATTTAATAGTTACCTAGTTAAAATAATAACAAATTTACCTGTAAAATAAATCCTAACCTAAGTTATAATTAAACCTAACACTACCCTATCAATAAAATAATTAAATAAACTACCTACAATTACCTACAATTAACCTAACACTACACTATCAATAAATTAATTAAACACAATTCCTACAAATAAATACAATTAAATAAACTAGCTAAAGTACAAAAAATAAAAAAGAACTAAGTTACAGAAAATAAAAAAATATTTACAAACATAAGAAAAATATTACAACAATTTTAAACTAAATACACCTACTCTAAGCCCCCTAATAAAATAACAAAGCCCCCCAAAATAAAAAATTCCCTACCCTATTCTAAATTAAAAAAGTTACAAGCTCTTTTACCTTACCAGCCCTGAACAGGGCCCTTTGCGGGGCATGCCCCAAGAATTTCAGCTCTTTTGCCTGTAAAAAAAAACATACAATACCCCCCCCCAACATTACAACCCACCACCCACATACCCCTAATCTAACCCAAACCCCCTTAAAGAAACCTAACACTAAGCCCCTGAAGATCTTCCTACCTTGTCTTCACCATACCAGGTTCACCGATCCGTCCTGGCTCCAACATCTTCATCCAACCCAAGCGGGGGTTGGCGATCCATAATCCGGTCCAGAAGAGGCTCCAAAGTCTTCCTCCTATCCGGCAAGAAGAGGACATCCGGACCGGCAAACATCTTCTCCAAGCGGCATCTTCGATCTTCTTCCATCCGGAGCGAAGCGGCAGGATCCTGAAGACATCCAGCGCGGAATATCCATCCGGACCGACGACTGAACGACGAATGACTGTTCCTTTAAGGGACGTCATCCAAGATGGCGTCCCTCGAATTCCGATTGGCTGATAGGATTCTATCAGCCAATCGGAATTAAGGTAGGAATTTTCTGATTGGCTGATGGAATCAGCCAATCAGAATCTAGTTCAATCCGATTGGCCGATCCAATCAGCCAATCAGATTGAGCTCGCATTCTATTGGCTGATCGGAACAGCCAATAGAATGCGAGCTCAATCTGATTGGCTGATTGGATCAGCCAATCGGATTGAACTTGATTCTGATTGGCTGATTCCATCAGCCAATCAGAAAATTCCTACCTTAATTCCGATTGGCTGATAGAATCCTATCAGCCAATCGGAATTCGAGGGACGCCATCTTGGATGACGTCCCTTAAAGGAACAGTCATTCGTCGTTCAGTCGTCGGTCCGGATGGATGTTCCGCGCTGGATGTCTTCAGGATCCTGCCGCTTCGCTCCGGATGGAAGAAGATCGAAGATGCCGCTTGGAGAAGATGTTTGCCGGTCCGGATGTCCTCTTCTTGCCGGATAGGAGGAAGACTTTGGAGCCTCTTCTGGACCGGATTATGGATCGCCAACCCCCGCTTGGGTTGGATGAAGATGTTGGAGCCAGGACGGATCGGTGAACCTGGTATGGTGAAGACAAGGTAGGAAGATCTTCAGGGGCTTAGTGTTAGGTTTCTTTAAGGGGGTTTGGGTTAGATTAGGGGTATGTGGGTGGTGGGTTGTAATGTTGGGGGGGGGTATTGTATGTTTTTTTTTACAGGCAAAAGAGCTGAAATCCTTGGGGCATGCCCCGCAAAGGGCCCTGTTCAGGGCTGGTAAGGTAAAAGAGCTTGTAACTTTTTTAATTTAGAATAGGGTAGGGAATTTTTTATTTTGGGGGGCTTTGTTATTTTATTAGGGGGCTTAGAGTAGGTGTAATTAGTTTAAAATTGTTGTAATATTTTTCTTATGTTTGTAAATATTTTTTTATTTTCTGTATCTTAGTTCTTTTTTATTTTTTGTACTTTAGCTAGTTTATTTAATTGTATTTATTTGTAGGAATTGTGTTTAATTAATTTATTGATAGTGTAGTGTTAGGTTAATTGTAGGTAATTGTAGGTAGTTTATTTAATTATTTTATTGATAGGGTAGTGTTAGGTTTAATTATAACTTAGGTTAGGATTTATTTTACAGGTAAATTTGTTATTATTTTAACTAGGTAACTATTAAATAGTTCTTAACTATTTAATAGCTATTGTACCTGGTTAAAATAATTACAAAGTTACCTGTAAAATAAATATTAATCCTAAAATAGCTATAATATAATTATAATTTATATTGTAGCTATATTAGGATGTATTTTACAGGTAAGTATTTAGCTTTAAATAGGAATCATTTATTTAATAAGAGTTAATTTATTTCGTTAGATAAAAATTATATTTAACTTAGGGGGGTGTTAGTGTTAGGGTTAGACTTAGCTTTAGGGGTTAATACATTTATTAGAATAGCGGTGAGCTCCGGTCGGCAGATTAGGGGTTAATAATTGAAGTTAGGTGTCGGCGATGTTAGGGAGGGCAGATTAGGGGTTAATACTATTTATGATAGGGTTAGTGAGGCGGGTTAGGGGTTCATAACTTTATTATAGTAGCGCTCAGGTCCGCTCGGCAGATTAGGGGTTAATAAATATAATATAGGGGTCGGCGGTGTTAGGGGCAGCAGATTAGGGGTACATAAGTATAACGTAGGTGGCAGTCGGCAGATTAGGGGTTAAAAATTTAAATAGAGTGGCGGCGATGTGGGGGGAGCTCGGTTTAGGGGTACATAGGTAGTTTATGGGTGTTAGTGTACTTTAGGGTACAGTAGTTAAGAGCTTTATAAACCGGCGTTAGCCAGAAAGCTCTTAACTCCTGCTATTTTCAGGCGGCTGGAATTTTGTCGTTAGAGCTCTAACGCTCACTTCAGAAACGACTCTAAATACCAGCGTTAGAAAGATCCCATTGAAAAGATAGGATACGCAAATGGCGTAGGGGGATCTGCGGTATGGAAAAGTCGCGGCTGAAAAGTGAGCGTTAGACCCTTTAATCACTAACTCCAAATACCAGCGGGCGGCCAAAACCAGCGTTAGGAGCCTCTAACGCTGGTTTTGACGGCTACCGCCGAACTCCAAATCTAGGCCATAGAGTCCACAGAAAGCAAAAAGTTCTCTTTAGAAGTTGGATACAAGCCGGACAATCCAAAGAGGTTTCGTTGTCCAAATGTGCTGTAATCAGATGTAAATACAGACTTTTCTTAGTGCAATACACGTAAATTGCATAAGATAAATATATCCAAACTTACAATTCAGAAAGCATGGATCAGCTCTGCACAACAGACCGATGCCGATTCTCTGTGGTGTGCAAACGGAACGCTTTCTGTGGACTCTATAAATCTTAGACTTTGAGCTTACACCTGAGTATTAGTTTTTATTTTATTTTATTTGTATGTGTGTTTGTTCATGGATTTTTTATTTTTATGTGTATTATGCTTGGTAATTAAAATTGTATCCTAGTTTATTCTGCATCTGTTTAGGATTGCTCTATTAGAATTGCAATATATGAATTGATCGATTGAATCTTTTTTTATATCAAATTTTTAAATCCCATTTAAAAAATTTCACTGATTTTATTATTTTCATTTCATTGTTTATTTCCTCTTCCTATTTACACTATGTTTTAGCAGTCATATTTTTTATTTAGATCTGACAGTGCAAGAATATTAGTTAGTGTGTTTGCGTATGTATTTGTGTGTACATATGTATGTATGTTTGTAAATATGTGTGTGTGTGGATATGTGTGT
This sequence comes from Bombina bombina, assembly GCF_027579735.1. Classification (NCBI taxonomy): domain Eukaryota; kingdom Metazoa; phylum Chordata; class Amphibia; order Anura; family Bombinatoridae; genus Bombina; species Bombina bombina. The sequence continues at coordinate 346,022,401 of NC_069505.1, read as the reverse complement.
ATGTATGTATGTACATATGTTTGTAGGTGAATGTATGTGTGTATGTGTGTGTATGTATTTATGTGTGTATGTACATATGAATGAATGTGTGTATGTGTATGTATGTGTGTATGTGTTTACATATGTGTGTATGTATACATAAACCATATAAACCATATCTAATAGTTTAATAAACCATAGAAAGTAACAAGTAATTAACCAGTTTATATCAGCACAGACAAAAGCAACATGTGAGATTAGCAAGTTCTTAGTTAAATAACCAATTAATAGAGTGGAATGTTAGTTAGTACATTGAGCCCTCCCACCTCAATCCTGAATAATAATGTAACCTATAGCGTTTACATAAAAATGGAAAATGAGGAAACCTTGACTAGTTTGAGAGGTAGGGGACTGGGAGTGACATTATTACTGTGTCTAGAAGAGACTGAAGCTGGTCATTATTGGATTAATGTGAGAATATGGGGCCGATTTATGAAAGTGCGAGCGGACATGATACAATGTAGTATATCATGTTCGCCGCACATCGATAAATGCCAACAGCATACGCTGTCGGCATTTATCATTGTACAAGCAGTTCTTGTGAACTGCTTGTGCAATGCCGCCCCCTGCAGATTTTGGCCAATCGTCCGCTAGCAGGGGGTGTCAATCAGCCCGATCGTATAGGATCCGGCAGATTAATGTCCGCAGCCTCAGAACAGGCGGACAAGTTATGGAGCAGCGGTCTTTACACCGGTGCTTCATAACTGCTGTTTCCAGCGAGTCTGGGGCATCAAGCTCCATTCAGAGCTTGATAATTCGGCCCCTATGTGTTAAGTAGGTTAGAAAGTGTGCTTGTAAAGTGTTTTTATAATATGCTACAAACCCTTGCGTTGTTTATTTAGTCTCACCCTAAATTGCAATATTTTAAATTAATTTACCCCATGGCCTCTTATGTGCCCTTTGTAGCTCAAGGATACAGTAGCAGTGGCACAAATTCACTATTTTGCTTTAAACTCAATCAGTCCTTCGTTACACTTAAATCAGTTGGCAACTGAGAAGATATTCACATTTACAATAGTGTGTAAAATGTCCTCACCAAAATAAGACTAATTTGTATACATAAAACATGCAGTGATCTGCATATTCTCTAATAGAATTATATAATAACATTTATCTAAAGCATTTTATTGTTGTTTGCTTTGAAACAACTCTTGTGTTATAGCGCTTCATCTTTTTAGCTGATAGCTTTGTTGGGAAATACAACAGCATGTACTATACCACATGTATGAACAACATTGATGCTGTAGATGGCGCTGTTCAGTTTAGATTGCTGATTGTTTATATCTGTGATCTTGTTCATTCTTTTATACAGGAAGGAAGTTGTTGTTTTAATCTCTATTGTGTTTTTCCTCCTCTGTGTGTGCTGACTATAGTTTTACAAGTCCTTTGGTATGTTCCAAATATTGCTGATGCATCTGTACAAGTAAAGCCTAATGCAGTTTTCTTTAAAAGCTTCCAGTGTCTTTTTGATACATACACCAACAAGCTTTGCATTGAAAAGGCTTTAATATGATATATCTAAAAATACCCTTAAAAGGCTATTATATTCAAAAAATATACATGCTCTAATTCATTAAAGCATGCTATTTTAACACTACAGACTCTTGCATGGGTGCCCACAACGTGGGTCATGGTTCCTGGAGTACAAATTGCAGGAAAAAATATAATTTATGTAAGAACTTACCTGATAAATTAATTTCTTTTTATATTGGCAAGAGTCCATGAGCTAGTGACGTATGGGATATACAATCCTACTAGGAGGGGCAAAGTTTCCCAAACCTCAAAATGCCTATAAATACACCCCTCACCACACCCAAAATTCAGTTTAACGAATAGCCAAGTAGTGGGGTGATAAAGAAAGGAGTAAAAAGCATCCACAAAGGAATTTGGAAATAATTGTGCTTTATACAAAAAATCATAACCACCATAAAAAGGGTGGGTCTCATGGACTCTTGCCAATATGAAAGAAATTAATTTATCAGGTAAGTTCTTACATAAATTAGGTTTTCTTTCATGTAATTGGCAAGAGTCCATGAGCTAGTGACATACGGGATAGTAATACCCAAGATGTGGAACTCCACAGAAGAGTCACTAGAGAGGGAGGGATAAAATAATAACAGCCATTTTCTGCTGAAAAAAATGAATCCACAACACAAAATATAAGTTTATTTTCATAATGAAAAGAAAACTTAAACATAAGCAGAGGAATCAAACTGAAACAGCTGCCTGAAAAACTTTTCTTCCAAAAACTACTTACGAAGAAGCAAATACATCAAAACGGTAGAATTTAGTAAATGTATGCAAAGAAGACCAAGTTGCTGATTTGCAAATCTGATCAACTGAAGCTTCATTCTTAAAAGCCCATGAAGTGGAGACTGATCTAGTAGAATGAGCTGTAATTCTCTGAGGTGGGGCCTGACCCAACTCTAAATAAGCCTGATGAATCAAAAGCTTTAACCAAGATGCCAATGAAATGGCAGAAGCCTTCTGACCTTTCCTAGAACCAGAAAAGATAACAAATAGACTAGAAGTCTTCCTGAAATCTCTAGTAGATTCAACATAATATTTCAAAGCTCTTACCAAATCCAAAGAATGTAAGGATCTCTCTAAAGAATTCTTAGGATTAGGACAAAAAGAAGGGACAACAATTTCTTTATTAATGTTGTTAGAATTCACAACCTTAGGTAGAAATTTAAATGAAGTTCGCAAAACTGCCTTATCCTGATGGAAAATCAGAAAAGGAGATTCACAAGAAAGAGCAGATAATTCGGAAACTCTTCTAGCAGAAGAGATGGCCAAAAGGAACAACACTTTCCAAGAATGTGGTTTAATGTCCAAAGAATGCATAGGCTCAAACGGAGGAGCCTGTAAAGCCATCAACACCAAATTAAGACTCCAAGGAGGAGAGATTGATTTAATGACAGGCTTGATACGGACCAAAGCCTGTACAAAACAGTGAATATCAGGAAGCTTAGCAATCTTTCTGTGAAATATAACAGAAAGAGCAGAGATTTGTCCCTTCAAGGAACTTGCAGACAAACCCTTATCCAAACCATCCTGAAGAAACTGTAAAATTCTAAAAGAATGCCAGGAGAATTTATGAGAAGAACACCATAACTCGATAATAAATCTTCCTAGAAACAGATTTACGAGCCTGTAACATAGTATTAATCACTGAGTCAGAGAAACCTCTATGACTAAGCACTAGGCGTTCAATTTCCATACCTTCAAATTTAATGACTTGAGATTCTGATGGAAAAACGGACCTTGAGACAGAAGGTCTGGCCTTAATGGAAGTGGCCAAGGTTGGTAACTGGACATCCGAAAAAGATCCGCATACCAAAACCTGTGAGGTCATGCTGGAGATACCAGCAATACAAACGATTGTTCCATAATGATTTTGGAGATCACTCTTGGAAGAAGAACTAGAGGTGGGAAAATATAAGCAGGTTGGTAACACCGAGGAACTGTTAACGCATCCACCACTTCCGCCTGAGGATCTCTGGACCTGGACAGGTACCTGAGTAGTTTCTTGTTTAGATGGGAAGCCATCAGATCTATTTCTGGGAGACCCCACATCTCAACAATGTGATAAAACACATCTGAATGGAGCGACCACTCCCCCGGATGTAAAGTCTGATGGCTGAGATAATCCGCTTCCCAATTGTCTATACCTGGGATATGAACCGCAAAAATTAGACAGGTGCTGGATTCCACCCAAGCAAGTATCAAAAATACTTCTTTCATAGCTTGAGGACTGTGAGTCCCACCCTGATGATTGACATATGCCACAGTTGTGATATTGTCTGTCTGAAAACAAATGAATGGTTCTCTCTTCAACAGAGGCCACACCTGAAGAGCCCTGAAAATAGCACAGATTTCTAAAATATTGATTGGTAACCTCGCCTCTTGAGATTTCCAAACCCCTTGTGCTGTCAGAGATCCCCAGACAGCTCCCCAACCTGAAAGACTTGCATCTGTTGTGATTACAGTCCAGGTTGGACGAACAAAAGAGGCCCCTTAAACTATACGACGGTGATCTAACCACCAAGTCAGAGAGAGTCGAACATTGGGATTTAAGGATATTAATTGTGATATATTTGTATAATCCCTGCACCATTGATTCAGCATACAAATCTGAACGAGCAAAGGGGATCGCGTCCGATGCTACAGTCATGAGACCTAAAACTTCCATGCAGATAGCTACTGGAGGGAATGAATTTGAGACTGAAGGTTCTGACAAGCTGAAACCAATTTTAATTGTCTCTTGTTTGTTAGAGACAGAGTCATGGACACTGAATCTATCTGGAAACCTAAAAAGGTGACCCTTGTCTGAGGAATCAAAGAACTTTTTGGTAAATTGATCCTCCAACCATGTCTTTGAAGAAACAACACTAGTTGATTCGTGTGAGATTCTGCAGAATGTAAAGACTGAGCTAGTACCAAGATATCGTCCAAATAAGGAAACACCACAATACCCCGTTCTCTGATTACAGAGAGTAGGGCACGAGAACCTTTGAAAAGATTCTTGGAGCTGTCGCTAGGCCAAATGGAAGAGCGACAAATTGGTAATGCTTGTCTAGAAAAGAGAATCTCAGAAACTGATAGGGGTCTGGATGAATTGGAATATGAAGATATGCATCCTGTAAGTCTATTGTGGACATATAATGCCCTTGCTGAACAAAATACAGAATAGTCCTTATAGTCACCATTTTGAAAGCTGGCACTCTTACATAACAATTCAAAATTTTCAGATCCAGAACTGGCCTGAATGAATTTTCTTTCTTTGGGACAATGAATAGATTTGAATAAATCCCCAGACCCTGTTCCTGAAACGAAACTGGCATGATTACCCCTGAAAGCTCCAGGTCTGAAACACATTTCAGAAAAGCCTGAGCCTTTACTGGATTTGCTGGGATGTGTGAGAGAACAAATCTTCTCACAGGAGGTCTTACTCTGAATCCTATTCGGTACCCTTGAGAGACAATACTCTGAATCCATTGATTTTGGACAGAATCTGCCCAAATGTTTTGGAAGAATCTTAATCTGCCCCCTACCAGCTGAACTGGAATGAGGGCCACACCTTCATGCAGACTTGGGGGCTGGCTTTGGTTTCTTAAATAGTTTGGATTTACTCCAACTTGAAGAAGGTTTCCAATTGGAACCAGATTCTTTGGGGGAAGGATTAGGTTTCTGTTCCTTATTTTGACGAAAGGAACAAAATGGTTAGAAGCTTTAGATTTACCCTTAGGTCTTTTATCCTGAGGCAAAAAAACTCCCTTCCCCCCAGTGACAGTTGAACTAATCGAATCCAACTGAGAACCAAATAACTTATTACCTTGGAAAGAAAGAGATAATAATCTAGACTTAGATACCATGTCAGCATTCCAATATTTGAACCACAAAGCTCTTCTAGCTAAAATAGCTAAAGACAGATTTAACATCAATTTTGATGATATCAAAAATTTCATCACAGATAAAATGATTAGCATGTTGAAGCAAGCGAACAATGCTCGACAAATCAGGATCCATTTCCTGTTGCGCTAAACTTTCCAACCAAAAAGTTGATGCAGCTGCAACATCAGCCATAGAAATGTCAGGCCTGAGAAGATAGCCAGAACATAAATAAGCTTTCATTGGATAAGATTCAAGTTTCCTATCTAAAGGGTCTTTAAAAGAAGTACTATCTTCTATAGGAATAGTAGTATGTTTAGCAAGAGTAGAAATAGCCCCATCAACTTTGGGGATCCTTTCCCAAAACTCCAATCTAACGGCTGGCAAAGGATATGATTTTTTAAACCTTGAAGAAGGAATAGAAGAAGTACCGGGCCTATTCCATTCCCTAGAAATCATATCAGCAATAGCATTAGGAACTGGAAAAACCTCTGGAGTAACCACAGGAGGTTTATAAACAGAATTTAAATGTTTACTAGTTTTAATATCAAGAGGACTAGTTTCCTCAATATCCAATGTAATCAACACCTCTTTTAACAAGGAACGAATATACTCCATTTTAAAAAAATAAGTAGATTTGTCAGTGTCAATATCTGATGAAGGATCTTCTGAATTAGATAGATCCTCATCAGCGGAGGATAATTCAGTATGTTGTCGGTCATTTGAAATTTCATCAACTTTCTGAGAAGTTTTAAAAGACCTTTTACGTTTATTAGAAGGCGGGATGGCAGACAAAGCCTTCTGAATCGCATCAGCAATAAAATCTTTTATATTCACAGGTAAATCATGTACATTAGATGTTGAAGGAACAACAGGCATTGTACTATTACTGACACATTCTCTGCATGTAAAAGCTTATCATGACAACTATTACATACCACAGCTGGTTATATAATCTCCACAAATTTACAACAGATGCACTTAGCTTTGATAGAACTGTTATCAGGCAGCAGGGTTCCAAAAGTGGTTTCTGAGACAGGATCAGATTGAGACATCTTGCAAATGTAAGAGAAAAAACAACATATAAAGCAAAATTATCAATTTCCTTATATGGAAGTTTCAGGAATGGGAAAAAATGCAAACAGCATAGCCCTCTGACATAGAAAAAGGCAAGGGGCATATAGGAATGGGGTTTTAAATAATAAAATTATTTGGCGCCAAGTATGATGCACAACGCAAATTGAATTTTTTTTGGCGCTAACAACCTCCAGAAATGACACACTCGCGTCATTGTAGACACAACCTTGTGCAAGGAACTCGGCGTCAACTAAGACGCTGGAAATTATGAATTTGCGTCTTCGGACGTGCCTAAACTTTGGCATTTTGCGCCCTCGCAAGCCTAATCTTGCCCGCGAAATTTAATGAAAACGCAGTCAATTGAAAAAAGACTATACCCCAGGTAAGAAAAATATTTTCCTAAATATGTTTTTTCCTAAACATGAAACTGATAGTCTGCAAAAGGAAATATACATAAACCTATACATAAACCATGGCAAATATAAGTACAATACATATATTTAGAACTTTATATTAATGCATAAAGTGCCAAACCATAGCGGAGAGTGTCTTAAGTAATGAAAACATACTTACCAAAAGACACCCATCCACATATAGCAGATAGCCAAACCAGTACTGAAACAGTTATCAGTAGAGGTAATGGAATATGAGAGTATATCGTCGATCTGAATAAGGGAGATAGCAGATGAATCTCTACGACCGATAACAGAGAACCTATGAAATAGATCTCCCGTGAGGAAAACCATTGCATTCAATAGGTGATACTCCCTTCACATTCCTCTGACATTCACTGTACTCTGAGAGGAATCGGGCTTCAAAATCCTGAGAAGCTCATATCAACGTAGAAATCTTAGCACAAACTTACTTCACCACCTCCACAGGAGGCAAAGTTTGTAAAACTGAATTGTGGGTGTGGTGAGGGGTGTATTTATAGGCATTTTGAGGCTTGGGAAACTTTGCCCCTCCTGGTAGGATTGTGTATCCCATACGTCACTAGCTCATGCCAATTACATGAAAGAAAAGACAATTGAATGCCCATTTCTTTTTCCCTTTAGTTCCCCTGAAGGTAGCTCTGTTTTACAGGAAGAAGAACAGTATTCTGGGAGTTATATAGCATTCTGGAATTTGTAGTTTCATATTTTACTCTCAGTATTGTGGTTCTGCAATTCTGGATTTTAATTCCCAGCATGCATTGCACAGTGTATATGAATTAATAAATACAACTTTATGCTCCATCTATTTTAATTCATAAGGAGTCAAGATAAAGACATTGTACCCCCCAATAAATAATAATATGTGTATTACAGTATAGCAAATAGTAAATCTAAAATTTATAGTATGATAGTAAACTGGTAAGCTTTTTCCTAGGACGAGTAGCATTTTGGTAACATTTTCAACCACTGATTATATATATATATTTATATATATATATATATATATATATATATATATATGTACAAAGTCCCATAAAACGCACTCTCACTTCAATGCACAGCTGCCAGGGTGCCAACGGTTTAATACAGCAAGATATATGGAGGCACTCGCTGGTCTTTTTCAGTAGTGTAATTTAATGCACTACACATACACAAAATTATTTGATCCCCTGTTGATTTTGTACATTTGCCCACTGACAAAGAAATATTCAGTCTATAATTTTAATGGTAGGTTTATTTGAACAGTGAGAGACAGAATAACAACAACAAAATCCAGAAAAACGCATTTCAAAAAAGTTATACATTGCTTTGCATTTTAATGAGTGAAATAAGTATTTGACCCCTTTGCAAAACATGACTTAGTACTTGGTGGCAAAACCCTTGTTGGCAATCACAGAGGTCAGACGTTTCTTGTAGTTGATCACCAGGTTTGCACACATATCAGGAGGGATTTTGTCCCACTCGTCATTGCAGATCCTCTCCAAGTCATTAAGGTTTAGAGGCTGAAGTTTGACAACTTGAACCTTCAGCTCCCTCCACAGATTTTCTATGGGATTAATGTCTGGAGACTGGCTGGGCCACTCCAGGACCATAATGTGCTTCTTCTTGAGCCACTCCTTTGTTACCTTGGCCATGTGTTTTGGGTCATTGTCATGCTGGAATACCCATCCACAAACCATTTTCAAAAACCCTGGCTGAGGGAAGGAGGTTCTCACCCAAGATTTGACTGTACATGGCCTCGTCCATCGTCCCTTTGATGCTGTGAAGTTGTCCTGTCCCCTTAGAAGAAAAACACCCCCAAAGCATAATGTTTCCACCTCCATGTTTGACGGTGGGGATGATGTTCTTGGGGTCATAGGCAGCATTCTCCAAACATGGCGAGTTGAGTTGATGCTAAAGAGCTCAATTTTGGTCTCATCTGACCACAACACTTTCACCCAGTTCTCCTCTGAATCATTCAGATGTTCATTTGAAAACTTCAGATGGGCCTGTACATGTGCTTTCTTGAGCAGGGGGCCTCGCGGGCGCTGCAGGATTCAGTCCTTCATGGCGTAGTGTGTTACCAATTGTTTTCTTGGTGACTATGGTCCCAGCTGCCTTGAGATCATTGGCAAGATCCTTCCGTGTAGTTCTGGGCTGATTCCTCAACCTACTCATGATCATTATAACTCCACGAGGTGAGATCTTGCATGGATCCCCAGACCGAGGGAGGTTGACAGTTGCTTTGTGTTTCTTCCATTTGCGAATAATCGCACCAACTGTTGTCACCTTCTCACCAAGCTGCTTGGTGATGGTCTTGTAGCCCATTCCAGCCTTAGTAAAGTTCTGCAATATTGTTCATGACATCCTTGGACAGCTCTTTGGTCTTGGCCGTGGTGGAGAGTTTGAAATCTGATGGATTGCTTCTGTGGACAGGTGTCTTTTATAGAGGTAACAAGATGAGATTAAGAGCACGCCCTTTAAGAGCTCCCTAATCTCAGCTCGTTACCAGTATAAAAGACACCTGGGAGACAAAAATCTTGTTGATTAATAGGGCACCAAATACTTATTTCACTCATTAAAATGCAAATCAATGTATAACTTTTTTTTAAATGCGTTTTTTCTGGATTTTTTGTTGTTATTCTGTCTCTCACTGTTCAAATAAACCTCCCATTAAAATTATAGACTGATCATTTCTTTGCCAGTGGGCAAACGTACAAAATCAGCAGGAGATCAAATAATTTTCTCCTCACTGTATATATATATATATACACACACACATACATATACAGTATATATATATATATATATTTATACTCACATACATATATATATATATATATATATATATATATATATGCAAACCATAACTGTGCTATTTGATTACCAATCTCTTTAAAGACTAATTAATATACCAGCTTAATCTATACAGCAATTTTAAAAACTCAATTTTAGAAAGATAACTTTGTAATTGATATAAGATATTCCTTTTGTTTTTTGTAGACTTATCAGGCTTTCATAAAGATACTTGGTGATATTCCAGTTGAAGATTTTTTTGGAATTATATTATTTGATGACAAGATCGAAAGATGGAGAGAAACTCTTGTTAAAGCTGTACCGCAAAACATTCAAAAAGCAAAAGAGTTTGTGTCACACATATCTGCAAGAGGAGGTTTGATTTCTGCAGCATTTTAAGAGTTAATTATTAAAGGAAGTTATGTGTTCAAACAGAGGCAATATTTACAGTTAGACAGACTAGGTTAGGGCCAGATAATATTAATATTACATATATATATATATATATATATATATATATATATATATATATATAATTTTATATAGGTATAGATATATATATAGATATATAAAGGAATATCTATTTAAAAATATATTGAACATATTCCGCTATGTGAAGAATGTTGGAATGTGAAATATTTACAGTAAATACACAGTATAAACCTATATTATATTATATTGCATAAATAGTTTTACATTTTTTTTTACATGTTTTCATCTACTTAACTGTAATGGGCTCCAATGCACTTCTATAAATATATGTATTTATATCTGTATATACATCTGTAAATACAATACACATATAAATACATGAATACATATGTACACACACATATATATATATATATACATAATTAGACAAGTATATGTATATATTTCTATGTTAAAGCCCTTTGCAGACCTTTTTGTTCACAACTGAGACCTCATATCTTTGATCCCTTATAACTTTTTTATGCAATATTTTTTCCAATAATTTTTCCAATGTTATTATAAGTGTAACTGTACTTTTAAATGTATTTTTGACATGTTTTGTGACACTTTTTTGTTTTGTGTAACAGTTAACCAGAGCTCTGAGGTTACAGTAATTATTCTAGCATAAATGGAAATGGCGCTCATGCGTTCGTATTTACTTTTAACTTGTAATACAAGCGCTCATTCCAATGCACGCAAACAGCCACAATAATTGTGCATAATTGTTGGCACGCCACTCGTAATATGGCCCTTAAAGGGCTATAATAGTCATAGAAACATAGTAGATGAGGTTGAAAGAAGACAAAAGTCCATTGAGTTCAACCTATAAATGTCCTACTTGATTCACTATAAAAAGCTCCAGTTGAGCCTTAAAGTGACATGAAACCCAATTTTTTTTTTATTTCGTGATTTAGAAAGAGCATGCAATTTTAAACAACTTTCTAATTTACTTCTATTATCTAATTTGCTTCGTTCTCTTGATATACTTTGCTGAAAAGCATATCTAGATAGGCTCAGTAGCTGCTGATTGGTTGTTGCACATAGATGCCTCGTGTGATTGGCTCATCCATGTGCATTGCTATTTCTTCAACAAAGTATATCTAAATGAATGAATGAAACAAATTAGACAATAGAAATAAATTGGAATGTTGTTTAAAATTGTATTTTCTACTTGAATCATGAAAGAAATTTTTGGGGTTTAGTGTCCCTTTAAGGGACATTGAACTGCTGTTCACAACTTCTTTACACTTGCTAATACTCACTATGATAGTGCTTTTTCTCTTTTGCCCGAAGCTCTCTTCAAAGCCGTTCTCTTATTTTAACACTTTACAAGTGATGGTTAGTGAAACTTTGTAACTTCACACTCGGTGCCGCCATTTTGGAGTTTAAGTATTCATGCACACTATGGTGACAATTTAACATGCTGCAAATGCTCACCGGAAACATAAGTTTAGAAGCAGCGGTCTTAAGACAGCTGCTCCTTCACTTATCCGCCACTTCTGAGACGGCAGACAGCAATAACCCAGATCAGATACGATTGGGATGATTGACACTCCCTGCAGGGGGCGGCATTGCAGAAGCAGTTCACTAGAAATGCTGGTGCTATGTTAAATGCCGACAGCGTCTGCTGTCTGCATTTAGCGATGTTGGGCGGACATGATCCGTTACAGCGGATCATGTCTGCCCGCATCTTAATAAATCGGGCCCTTCAACAGAAGCAGTGTGTATACATAGATGTGTGATATCGTTGTCTTCTTGATAAGTATTACTGTGCACAATACAGAGCGAGTACTGTACATTTTTGCAGTGGTTGAATTTCTCTATATTATTCCTGAGGGCTTTTTATATTTTTTTATGCAACTTTTTAACTGTGTAAAAAAAAAAAAATGAAAATCTGCTTTCTATTATGTGAGATAATCCAGAGTTAAAGGTGCAGTTGTCAAAAAGCCAGTAACACCTGTGAAAGCTCACTGCTTCTATCACAGGATGCATCAAGATGGCGACACCCAATGTAAAGAGACAGAGCTTTGCCAAAGGATTTCTGTAATGGGTTAAAATAAGAGAAAGTCTTTAAAGAGAGCTGCAGGTCCAGAAGAAAAAGCACTAGCATGATGAGTAGTAACCATACTACTGTAGTTGTACCCAGGAGTTTAATGTCAATTTAAATTAATTTCATTAAAAAGTGACCCATTTAAGACAAGCAATCATATCCCTGAATTCTGTTTCTAGCCAGCAATGTATCTAAGTCATTTTTAAATTAATCTAAGCTATTGGCATTTACTACCTCCTTAGGCAATGAGTTCCATAATTTAATTGCTCTTACAGTGAAAAAAACATTTACTTTGCTGGAGATTAAGGGCTCCATTTATTAAGCAGTGGATGCTGCTTGGGAGCCCCATCGTTTCAGGTCTACCTTTTAGGTGGCGGAGTGAAATTGTCCCAATCCGATGAGATCGGAATGACTGACAGCCCCTACTAGGGGCCAATTGCCTGCCAGTGAGCAGGGGACGGCATTACACAAGCATTTCACTAGAAATGCTTGTGCAATGTTAAATGCCATGCTATAGAGAATCATGTCTGCTCGACATTTGTTAAATCTACCCCTAAATCTCCTTTCCTCCCGCCCTAAATTATTATGACTTTTTGTCACAATTTCCTTAAATTAATTTGTTAAAGCATGTCATTTTAAGACTAGTGACCCTACACTACTATGTGTTTAACCCCTGCATTTTCGCATTTCACATTGAAGACTATGTAAAAAGAAAGTTTTCAAAAACCTTAACACCCTAACATAAACTCCTAGTCTAATAACACCAAAACCGCTGCCCCCCACATCGCCAACACTAAATAAAGCTAAATAACTGTGCTAAACCACCGTCCCCCCACATCACCAACACTAAATAATGCTAATAACCACTAAACCGCTGTCCCCCCCACATCACCAACACTAAATAAAGCTAATAACCACTAAACCGTCGTTCCCCCACATTGTCAACACTAAATAAATCTAATAACCCCTAAACCACCATCCCCCCACATCGCCAACACTAAATAAACCTAACAACCCCTAAACCACCATCCCCCCCACATCGCCAACACTAAACAAAGCAATTAACCCCTAAACCACCGTCCCCTACATAGCCAACCCTAAATAAAGCTAATAACCCCTAAACCGTCCCACCCACATAGCAAATACCTAAATTAAACTATCAACCCCTAAACCTAACACCCCGTAACTTTAACAAAATTAAAATACACCTAAATTAAAGTTACACTATACTAACTACCTTAAAATAAATGAAAACATACCTGTGAAACAAAATTAAAACATAAGCATAAACTAAAAAAAAAAAAACTAACATTACTTGTTTTACAAAAATAAATTATATTAAAAAAAAGCTACATTACAAAAAAACAAAACAAAAAACCCTAACATTACTAAAAATAATAAAACATAACATTACCAAAAAAAAATCAACAAAAAAAAATCAGCCAATAGGATGATACATGCTTTCATCCTATTGGCTGATTTGAATTTGTCAGCCAATAGGAATGCAAGGGTACCCCCCATATAAAAGGGGTACCTTGCATTCAATCTTCAGTGTGCGGCTAGAGACTGCATGAAGAGAAGCTCCGTGTCGATGCTCTGAAGGGGAGGACCGATGTCACAGATGACATCGCCGGAGGACTTTGCCGCCGACAACGAGATGAAGATACAAGATGGACCGCGGGATGGATGAAGATTGGAGAAGAAGCTCTGCCAATGGATAATGAAGAATGAAGATGGATCGCCGCCCTTCATCATTTGTGAGTACCAATTTAGAGATTAGTGTTAGATTTTTTTTATTTTTTTAAGCTTATGGATTTTTTTTTTGGGGGGGGGGCTAAAAAATAGCTCAATGTCCATCCAAATGCCATTTTCAGGGCAATGTTAGATTAGGATTATTTTAGTTAGTTTGGTGGGGTTTTTTTTAAAGTAAAAGAGCTGTTAGCTTTGGTGCAATGCCCTGCAAACGGCTTTAGGTAGTTTATTTTTAGATTTTTGGGGGGGTATTTGCAAAACAAGTAATGTTAGGGTTTTTTTTAGTTTAGGCTTAGGTTTTATTTATTTTTTACAGATAAGTTTTTATTTATTTTAAGGTAGCTAGTATATTGTAACTTTAATTTAGGTGTATTTTAATTTTGTTAAAGTTCGGGGTTGATAGTTTAATTTAGGTATTTGCGATGTGGGGGGACAGCAGTTTAGAAGTTAATAGCATTATTTAGTGTTGGTGATGTGAGGGGAGGGGACGGCGGTTTAGGGGTTAATAGCTTTATTTAGTGTTGGCGATGTGGGGGGATGGCAGTTTAGGGGATAATAGTTTAATTTAGGTAGTTGTGATGCCGGGGGATGGCGGTTTATGGGTTATTAGGTTTATTTGTTATTTGCGATGCGGGGGTGGCAGTTTAGGGGTAAACAGCTTTATTTCTTAGTCGCGAAGCAGGGGGTGGCGGTTTAGGGGTTAAATAGTGTCGTTTATGGGTGTTAGTGTACTTTGTAACATATTTTTGATGTGTTTTGTGAAACTTTTTTGTTTCACAAAACACATAGTTACAGATCTTTGAATGCGGAATGGATTGTAGCGGTATAGTCCGTATCTCTCGTGGGAAAGCCATACTGCGCGACTTGAAATATCAAGTAGGTGACCATTCCGCACACGAAGACCATTTTGCACGTGGTAAAGCCATACCGCACAACTTGTAATTCGGGCCTATGTTTCTGGAGTCTACATTTACCTTTCATAATCAAACCACCCAGATAAAAATAATCGGACTTACAGATGCATAAATATATCATTCACAATGTATTCTGTTATTTGCCGTTAGCTGGTTCAAACTTTTTTCTATGAGGATCAGTGAGAAGCCAGCAAAACGCCATAAAGATCAAAATAAATGCTGCATTAATGAATACACACTTATTCATTAATTTACTTAATCACAAGTATCAATTACTTTTTTGCACATGTAACTAGGATATTTTTGCTTATTCAAATGATAAATGTTCTAATGGTTTGCAACAGTTTTGAAAATCAATGAAAAAAATAGAAGTCATCCAAGCTGAATACATTTTTTTCATGGCAAATTCAAAAGGATTGGAATGGGGAATTTAAGATGATTGATTCTAGAAATAGTTAAGTTTGATTGTGGGAAATGATTGATTCATCTTTTTTTTATTTGCAGGTACCAATATAAATAGTGCTTTACTCTCTGCGGTGCAAATGCTTACAAATGCCACAATAAGTAGAGTCTTACCAGAAATAAGCACCTCCATTATATTATTCCTTTCGGATGGAGAACCAACATCTGGTAAGCAACCTTAAAATACATGATGCTGTGTGTGTGTTGCAGACTTTAATCAGATATAATAAACTATTTAACTATTTTACCATTTTTGTCTTTATGTCTATTGTAAGTGTTTCTACCTATGAATACATAGGGGCATATTTATTATGGTGCGAGCAGACATGATTCAATATAGCGGATCATGTCCGCTGCACATTGATAAATGCCGACCGCATACGCTCTTGGCATTTATTATTGCACCAGCAGTTCTTGTGAACTGCTGGTGCAATACCGCCCCCTGCAGATTTGCGGTCAATCGGCGGCAGTATTCGATCGGGTTGATTTCTGTCGATCTCTGTCCACCACCTCAGAGCAGGCGGACAGATTATGAAGCATACGGAGCTTGATAAATATGCCCCATCGTAACATAGTAGATGTGGTTAAAAAAAGTCTGAAGTCCATCAAGTTCAAGGTATACAAATCCTAATTTATCTACAATACAGCTCCAGTTAATCTTAAATTAATCTCATTAAAAAGATGACCCATTTAACACCAGCAATCATATCCCTGAATTCTGTTTCTAGCTAGAAATGTATCTAAACCATTTTTAAATGTATCTAAGGTATTGGCATTTACTACCTCCTCAGGTAATGAGTTCCATAATTTAATTGCTCTTACAGTGATTTTTTTTTTACATTTACTGGAGATTAAGGGGCCAATTTATGAAAGTGCGAGCGGATATGATACGATGTAGCGTATCATGTCCACCTCACATTGATAAATGCCGACAGCATACGCTGTCAGCATTTATCATTGCACAAGCAGTTCTTGTGAACTGCTTGTGCAATGCCGCCCCTGCAGATTTGGCCGCTAGCTGGGGGTGTCAATCAGCCCGATCATATAGGATCAGCTGGATTGATGTCCGCAGCCTCAGAGCAGGCGGACAAGTTATGGAGCAGCTTGATAATTCGGCCCTTAAATCTCCTTTCCTCCAGCCTTAAATTGTGACCTCTTGTCACAAACAATTTTCTTGGAATAAACAGAGCTTTCGCCATCTGTGTATATGGGCCTTGAATATTTATATATTTATATAAAGTAATCATGTCACCTCTCAAGCTCCTTTTTTCTAGATTAAACAGACCCAGCTTGGCTAACCTCTCCTCATAGCTTAAATTCTCCATTCGCTTATTTGTTTTGTGGCCCTTCTCTGAAATTTTTCTATGTCTGTGATGTCCTTTTTAGAGATTGGTCCCTAGAATTGCACTCCATACTCAAGGTGAGGTCTTACCAGGGATTTATATAGTGACAAAATGATGCTTTCCTCCTTGCCTCTTAATATATGCTAGTATCTTATTAGCCTTAGAAGCCACTGCCCTGTATTGTGCACTAATCTTTAGCTTGTTATCTACTACCAAATCCCTTTCCTCCTCTGTTTTGCTAAGTTTAGTCCCATTTAAATAATAGGTTGCCTGCTTATTTTTACTTCCAAAATGTAGAACCTTACATTTTCCAGTATTAAATCTCATTTTCCATTTACCTGCCCATTCTTTTAATTTTTGTAAATCTCCTTGTAAAGCAATTTCATCCTGCAGTGACCTAATGGCCTTACACAACTTGGTATCATCTGCAAAAATAGAGATTTCAGCTCTGTTACTGTAGAAATACTTATCAGCTGAGTCTAAATGGTTGTAAAACAAATTAACATATTCTTGCTGCAACTGTTTTTCAATAGCAAATTCCACCCACCATTTGTCTTATTTGGAGGAGCCAATATAGACTTAAAGGGACAGGAACCCTACATTTTTTCTTTCATGATTTATAAAGAGCATACAATTTTAAACAGCTTTCTAATTTACTTATTTTATCTAATTTGCTTCATTCTCTTGATATCCTTTGCTGAAAAGCCTATCTAGATAGGCTCAGTAGCTGCTGATTGGTGGCTGCACATAGATGCCTCGTGTGTTTGGCTCACCCATGTGCATTGGTATTTCTTCAACAAAGGATATCTAAAGAATGAAGCAAATTAGATAATAGAAGTTAATTGGAATGTTGTTTAAAATTGTATGATCTATCTGAATCATGAAAGAAAAATATTGGGTTTAAAGGGACAGTATACAGAAATTTTCATATAACTGCATGTAATAGACACTACTATAAAGAATAAGATGCACAGATACTGATATAAAAATCTAGTATAAAATGGTTTAAAAACTTACTTAGAAGCTCTCAGTTTAAGCTCTGTTAAAAAGGTAGCTGGAAAGCCCACTGCAAGTGGGAAATAAGACACACACCCTCCCCCTTCTTTTGCATATGAAAAGACCCTTAATACAAGGAGCAAGGAGCAAGCTGGAGAAGGTATCTGATGGTATTCACATAAAACGTTGGGGCTTGGTTAGGAGTCTGAAAATCAGAGCAATGTTATTTAAAAATAAGCAAAACTATAAAAAAATTAAAAAAACAAAACTTTATGGGCTATATAAATAGATCATCTACAAAGCATTTATGCAAAGAAAAAATGAGTGTATAATGTCCCTTTAATGTCCCTTTAAGTCTGCAGTCAGCAAGGCTATCCACAGTAATAATGTTAGTATAAAGCCAATTAGGGAAAGTTGCAGAAGTAAGCAGGGTGCATTTACATTTCTGAGAATTAGACATCCTCAATTTTCAGAGCTATATTACATGAAAAGGGAGCAAAATAAACAATTATTGTTTATCGCAACCTTGTTTCATTATACATAACTAAACATTTTATATAAAAGGTGCTTACTGTCCCTGGGCTAATTAGGCCTATCTGGTGGTGGGTAAATCCCCTAATAAGTATATTACTGCTTATTCAACTAAAGCAGTGAATATTTTTTTGGGCATTATGAAATTATGCTTTTCTTGAACTGGCTTATAAAGCCGCTACCTTGTCCTTTTTCGGTTACTTTTTCTTACTTCTACTATTTTGACAGGAAATTACTGTAGGTCTTATAGCCTGCCCTAATGTCTTAGTCAAACACTATTCGGCTAGTCTCATGGACGTCACTGCTTGGGTGTTGGATATCACATGGGGGATGTGGATGTTTACCATCCTATGAAAGAAAACATAATTTATGTTATCTGATATATGTAATTCTTTAACAATAATGAGAGTCCACAAACCCATTTATTATTACCGTGAGTTGGCAGAAAGCCCCGTTTTGCACATCACTTGTCCCGTTTTGGATCTTTCCTGTTTTCTAACTTTGCTTCGCCATATGTATAAATAGGAGTAACACTGGATTGCTGGGAAATGGGGGGGAACAAAGCTATGCAGTGTAGGGGTGCTTTGTCTCCTCTTGGTGTACAGTAAATATATAGTGGCCGATTTATCATGTGTCTGGCGGATATGATCCGCTGTAGCAATCGTGTCCGCCCAGACATTGATAAATACCGACAGCATACGCTGTCAGCATTTATTATTGCACAAGCAGTTCCGGTGTACTGCTTGGGCAATGCCACCCCCTGCAGATTTGCGGCCGCTAGCAGGGGGTGTTTTAAGACTTCTTAAAGGGACACTGAACCCAAATTTTTTCTTTAGTGATTCAGATAGATCATGCAATTTTAAGCAACTCCTATTATCACATTTTCTTCATTCTCTTGGTATCTTTATTTGAAAAGCAAGAATGTAAGTTTAGATGCCAGCCCATTTTTGGTAAACAACCTGGGTTGTTCTTGCTGATTGGTGGATTAATTTAACCGACCAATAAACAAGTGCTATCCATGGTGCTGAACTAAAAAATAGCTTAGGTGCCTTCTTTTTCAAATAAAGATAGCAAGAGAAAGAAAAAAATTGATAATAGGAGTAAATTTGAAAGTTGCTTGAAATTACACGCTCTATCTGAATTAGGAAAGAAAAAATTTGGTTTCAGTGTCCCTTTAACTCCTGTTTCCGGCGAGCCTGAAGGGCCGTGATAAATTGGCCCCATAATGTGAAAGAAACAAATTTATCAGGTAAGCATAAATTGCTTCCAAAGAAGCATATAATGGTATTTTTTTTAATTAATTAAAAACAAAAAAAGCAGGCAGCTGCAAACAGTACCATAGTATTCCATAACTAAAAACAAAAATTATTCTGTTTTAATCCAGGTCATTTTATTGTGGAGTCAAAGGGGCCGAATTATCATTTTCTGGCGGACATGATACACTGTAGTGTATCATGGCCGCCAGACATCGCTGAATGCCGACAGCATACACTGTCGGCATTTAACATTGCACAAGCAGTTTTAGTGAACTTCTTGTGCAATGCCTCCCCCTGCAGATTTGCGGCTAATCGGCCGCTAGCAGGGGTGTCAATCAGCCCTCAGAGGCAGCGGAGCAGTTAAAAGTACATTCCAGACAAAATTGTAATCCACATGGATGCACTTCAGTTTTGAATAGAAGCATTTTTGTAATGTACATGTATTAGCAAAAAGGTTTCTAATAAAAGCTATAGCTGTTTCAAATGTGTATTTAAGTATGCACCATGCACCAGCATTTTAAACACAGCACTTGCTCAGAGAGCCTAAAATGCTTGTATCATCTGGTAATGGCTCAGTTTGTTAATTGCTAACATAAAACAAGCCCCACTGGTGCTCTGAGCAGCTGCAGTATTTAAAATGCTGGTGCACTGAGAATATCTAGCTATGCCTCACATGCACGTGCAGAGAAAAATGTTAACATTAAAACAGTGATAACTTTTACTAGAAGCATTTTTGCCGATACATTGATATTGCAAATATGTTTCTATTCAAAGATTGAATTAATCTATGTGCATTTAAATTTTGACTGGAATGTCCTTTTAAGGAGCAGCAGTCTTAAAGGGACAGTAAAGTAAAAAAAAATCTTTCATGATTTAAATAGGGGATGTGATTTTAAACAACTTTCCAATTTACTTTTATTACCAATTTTGCTTTGTTCTCTTAGTATTCTTAGTTGAAAGCTAAATCTAGGAGGTTCATGTGCTAATTTCTTAGACCTTGAAGACTGCCTCTAATCTGAAAGCAATTTGACAGTTTTTCACCACTAGAGGGCGTTAGTTCATGTGTTTCATATAGGTAAGATTGAGCTCAGCACTGATTGGCTAAAAATGCATGTCTGTCAAAAGAACTGAAATAAGGGGGCAGTTTGCAGAGGCTTGTTGGTTTTAGTTACTCTTGTTGGTTTTAGTTAGTAAGAATAAAAAAAACAGTAAATGCAAGAATTGATAGTACACACTGGTGCTCTGGCTAGAGATTCTTTCATTGCTTTGATTATAATTTAGGATCACATTTATTACCCTATAATAATATTTGAGCTTTTCTTTAACGTTATACTCCTTAGCAATGCCTTATTTCATCTTTTGTAGGTACCATTAATCATAAAGATATTTTGAATAATATTAGAAGAGCAATTGAAAACAAAAGTACATTATACTGCTTAGGCTTTGGTAATGATGTAGATCATAACTTTTTGGAGAAATTGGCATTAGAAAACGGAGGTGTTGCCAGACGTATATACGAAGATTCAGACTCCGCATTACAGTTACAGGTAAGTGATTAAACCACAAATTTATACAGGTACAAATCCACAAATCCAGAATCCCAAAATCCATACTTTTTAATTAATATTTTTTAAAAAGTATAAAAAATTAAAGGGACATGAAACCCAAATTTTTTTCTTTCATTATTTAGAAAGAGCATACAATTTTAAACAATTTTCTAATTTACTTCTATTATCTATGTTGCTTCATTCTCTTGATATTCTTTGCTGAAAAGCATATCTAGATATGCTTAGTAGCTGCTGATTGGTAGCTGCACATAGATGCCTCCTCTGATTGGTTCACTGTGTGCATTGCTATTTCTTCATTAAAGTATATCTAAAGAATAAAGCAAATTAGGTAATAGAAGTAAATTGGAATGTTGTTTAAAATTATATTCTCTACCTTAATCATGAAAGAAAATGTTTAGGTATAGTGTCCCTTTAAGTCACAGGGATCCATTTATCAAACAGCAAATGCTGCTTCGGAGGTCCATCATTTCAGGCGAGGCATAAAACGAAAGTTACGAAGCAGCGGCCTTAAGACTGCTGCTCCTTAACCTGACTGCCACCAAATTTAAATCGTCCCAATCTGATACAATGGGGATGATTGACAGCCCCTGCTAGAGGCTGATTGGCTGCCAGTGAGCAGGGGGTTGAATTGCACAAGCAATCATGGGCGCGATCCGATATCGATCGCAGTTTGCGGTGCAAGCGAGGGAACCGGCGTAGCCCGCAGTTTCAGCTCGCAACTCGAGCCATCCCATATAAGTCGCCGTCAGATGCTAACGTGCCGTAAGTCTCACAAACCAGCGATGTCCAGAAATCTGCGTAAGTACAAATTTCTGGCGTCGCCAGTGACTTGCGGCACGTTAGAAACTGCCGGCGCCTATAAAACCTGACTAAAGTTTAAAACACCCGCACTGTCTAACACGCCTCCCTAACATAGCCCGCACTGTCTAACACGCCTCCCTAACATAGCCCGCACTGTCTAACCCTCTATCCGCTATCCCCCCTCACTAGCCTAACAATAAAAAAGCTATTAACCCCTAAACCGCCGCTCCCGTACCCCGCCGCCAGCTATATTATATCTATAACCCCCTAAAGTGAGCCCCTAACACCGCCGCCATCTATATTAAAATTATTAACCCCTAATGTAAGCCCCTTACACCGCCGCCATCTCTATTAAAATGATTAACCCCTAATTTAATCTACCTACCCCGCCGCCAGCTATATTATCTATATTAACCCTAAGTATATTATAGTTAATATAGGTATTACATTATATATATTAACTATATTAACCCTAATTATATTAGGGTTAATATAGTTAATATAGTTACTATAGTATTTATATTAACTATATTAACTCTATCTAACCCTAACTAAATTTATATTAAATTAATCTAATTCATTTATAAACTAAAATATTCCTATTTAAATCTAAATACTTACCTATAAAATAAACCCTAAGATAGCTACAATATAATTAATAATTACATTGTAGCTATGTTAGGGTTAATATTTATTTTACAGGTAAATTGTTAATTATTTTAACTAGATCTAATAGCTATTAAATAGTTATTAACTATTTAATATCTACCTAGTTAAAATAATTACCCAATTACCTGTAAAATAAATCCTAACCTAAGTTACAAATACACCTACACTATCAATAAATTTAATAAACTACAAACATCTATCTAAAAATACAATTAAATTAACTAAACTAAATTACAAAAAAAAACAAACACTAAATTACAAAAAATAAAAAAAAGATTACAAGATATTTAAGCTAATTACACCTATTCTAAGCCCCCTAATAAAATAATAAACCCCCAAAATAAAAAAAATTCCCTGCCCTATTCTAAATTCAACAAATTTCAAAGCTCTTTACCTTACCAGCCCTTAAAAGGGCCTTTTGTGGGGCATGCCCCAAAGAATTCAGCTCTTTTGCATACAACAAATACAATACCCCCCCCCATTACAACCCACCACCCACATACCCCTATTCTAAACCCACCCAAACCCCCCTTAAAAAAGCCTAACACTACCCCCCTGAAGATCTCCCTACCTTGTCTTCACCACACCGGGCCGAACTCCTGATCCGATCCGGGCGATGTCTTCCTCCAAGCGGCAAAGAAGAATTCTTCCTCCGGCGATGTCATCCTCCAAGCGGCAAAGAAGAATTCTTCCTCCGGCGACGTCTTCCTCCAAGCGGCAGCAAAGTCTTCATTCTTCCGGCGGCATCTTCAATCTTCTTTCTTCGCTCCGCCGCCGCGGAGCATCCATCCCGGCCGACTGCTGAACTTGGAATGAGGTACCTTTAAATGACGTCATACAAGATGGCGTCCGCCGAATTCCTATTGGCTGATAGGATTCTATCAGCCAATCGGAATTAAGTTAAAAAAATCTGATTGGCTGATTGAATCAGCCAATCAGATTCAAGTTCAATCCGATTGGCTGATCCAATCAGCCAATCAGATTGAGCTCGCATTCTATTGGCTGATCGGAACAGCCAATAGAATGCGAGCTCAATCTGATTGGCTGATTGGATCAGCCAATCGGATTGAACTTGAATCTGATTGGCTGATTCAATCAGCCAATCAGATTTTTTTAACTTAATTCCGATTGGCTGATAGAATCCTATCAGCCAATCGGAATTCGGCGGACGCCATCTTGGATGACGTCATTTAAAGGTACCTCATTCCAAGTTCAGCAGTCGGCCGGGATGGATGCTCCGCGGCGGCGGAGCGAAGAAAGAAGATTGAAGATGCCGCCGGAATAATGAAGACTTTGCTGCCGCTTGGAGGAAGACGTCGCCGGAGGAAGAATTCTTCTTTGCCGCTTGGAGGATGACATCGCCGGAGGAAGAATTCTTCTTTGCCGCTTGGAGGAAGACATTGCCCGGATCGGATCAGGAGTTCGGCCCGGTGTGGTGAAGACAAGGTAGGGAGATCTTCAGGGGGGTAGTGTTAGGCTTTTTTAAGGTGGGTTTGGGTGGGTTTAGAATAGGGGTATGTGGGTGGTGGGTTGTAATGGGGGGGGTATTGTATTTGTTGTATGCAAAAGAGCTGAATTCTTTGGGGCATGCCCCACAAAAGGCCCTTTTAAGGGCTGGTAAGGTAAAGAGCTTTGAAATTTGTTGAATTTAGAATAGGGCAGGGAATTTTTTTTATTTTGGGGGTTTATTATTTTATTAGGGGGCTTAGAATAGGTGTAATTAGCTTAAATATCTTGTAATATTTTTTTTATTTTTTGTAATTTAGTGTTTGTTTTTTTTTGTAATTTAGTTTAGTTAATTTAATTGTATTTTTAGATAGATGTTTGTAGTTTATTAAATTTATTGATAGTGTAGGTGTATTTGTAACTTAGGTTAGGATTTATTTTACAGGTAATTGGGTAATTATTTTAACTAGGTAGATATTAAATAGTTAATAACTATTTAATATCTATTATACCTAGTTAAAATAATTAACAATTTACCTGTAAAATAAATATTAACCCTAACATAGCTACAATGTAATTATTAATTATATTGTAGCTATCTTAGGGTTTATTTTATAGGTAAGTATTTAGATTTAAATAGGAATATTTTAGTTTATAAATGAATTAGATTAATTTAATATAAATTTAGTTAGGGTTAGATAGAGTTAGTATAGTTAATATAAATACTATAGTAACTATATTAACTATATTAACCCTAATATAATTAGGGTTAATATAGTTAATATATATAATGTAATACCTATATTAACTATAATATACTTAGGGTTAATATAGATAATATAGCTGGCGGCGGGGTAGGTAGATTAAATTAGGGGTTAATCATTTTAATAGAGATGGCGGCGGTGTAAGGGGCTTACATTAGGGGTTAATAATTTTTATATAGGTGGCGGCGGTGTAAGGGGTCAGATTAGGGAATAGATAAGGTAGATGGCGGCGGTTTTAGAGGCTCACAGTAGGGGGTTAGTTTATGTAGATGGCGGCGGGGTCCGGGAGCGGCGGTTTAGGGGGTAATAACTTTATTAGGGATTTCGGGGGGGGGGGGGGATCGCGGTTGACAGGGAGATAGACATTGCGCATGCGTTAGGTGTTAGGTTTATTTTAGCAGATCGCGGTTGACAGGGAGATAGACATTGCGCATGCGTTAGGTGTTAGGTTTATTTTAGCAGATCGCGGTTGACAGGGAGATAGACATTGCGCATGCGTTAGGTGTTAGGTTTATTTTCTAGTTAGTTTAGGGAGTTACGGGGCTCCAATAGTCAGCGTAAGGCTTCTTACGGCTGCTTTTTGTGGCGAGGTGAAAATGGAGTAAGTTTTCTCCATTTTCGCCACGTAAGTCCTTACGCTGCATATTGGATACCAAACTGCGCGGGTTTGGTATACCTGCCTATGGCCCAAAAAACTGCGGGCGACGGCAGAAATATACGGGCGTAACTTCTAGGTTACGCCGTATATGTGATACCAAACCCGCGCAAATATTGGCGTCGCCGGCTTTTGCGGGCGACGATTTATATCGGATCGACCCCCATGTCTGCTCAACATTTGATAAATTGAGCCCACAGCCTTCTCTGCCTGAGTCTTTGATTTGGTTTTTGTGTTCTACAATGCAAATAATAGTCTATATTTATTTAAAACACCAAATATTACCTTTCTCATTATAGTGCTGTGCTATCTTTTTGAGAGTGCCATGTAAACAAAGTGTTACAAATTAGATAAAGCTGCCTTTAGATTACATGTATACACTATTTTATGACATGTAAATATTTCCTATATTGTTGTTTACACTTGGTTTCATCCAAACTGTCCCATTTTAAAGATGCAAATATTCCAAAATCCAAACAATTACGAAATCCAAACCTTTACCTGTCCCAAGCAGTTTGTATAAAGGGTTTTCTATTTGTA